>NC_057801.1:227192031-227192789 GCF_018294505.1 Triticum aestivum | reverse complement strand
GGCGGCGGTGGTTCTCGGGTGAGAGGGAGAGAGAGCAGGGGGAGAAGAGGAGGGCGAGGGAGAGTGAGAGCGGTGCGGGGCAGCTGCGTGGCTTCGTCCGGGGCATCGAGGGAGTCCGGGGAAGCAGGAGGTGGCCAGCAGGGGGGGAGGTGGCGCGCGCGCGTGCCGGCGAGCGTCGGGCACACGCCGTTCCCCTGTCGGGGAGGAAGACGACAGAGGGGGGGGGAGTAGCGGTGGGCTGGGCCAGCGGGAGGAGCTGGCCAGCTGGGCCGGCTACAGGTAAGTGGCCCAGGTAGGCTTCTGTTCTTTTTATTTTTTTCTTCTATTTTGTTTTATTTAAACTTTTGCCACTGTTTTGAATTAAAAAATAATAATTCAAACAATGCCAAAAACTCCTCTGAATATTTTATATTGCTAGATGGACTTTTCCAAAAGCTTATAAATATTTCGGGGGTATTTGAAATTATATTCTAATTATATGAATATAATTCAAATTCAAATAGCTAATGAATTAAATCCAAAGTCCCAAAAATAAATCCTTAAAAATGTTCAATATTTTGGTTGGGACCAGAACCCTTACCAAAAATTATCAAACATTTAAGAAGAGCATTTTGGAGCAATGAATGAGATTTCTAGGGTTTTTGCCCCTCTTTTATTTAAGGTTTTTGAGGCTTCCAATATTCCTCAATTCAAGTTTCAGAATTTAAACATGATGCACACATGAAGCTAGCCTAGAGCATTACCAGAAGCTAGGGATG
>NC_057801.1:227183565-227192021 GCF_018294505.1 Triticum aestivum | reverse complement strand
CGTTCCCCTGTCGGGGAGGAAGACGACAGAGGGGGGGAGTAGCGGTGGGCTGGGCCAGCGGGAGGAGCTGGCCAGCTGGGCCGGCTACAGGTAAGTGGCCCAGGTAGGCTTCTGTTCTTTTTATTTTTTTCTTCTGTTTTGTTTTTTTTTCTATTTCTGCAATTTGTTTTTGATTTGTTTTAATATCAAATCATTTTATAAAATGCTGGAAATAATTATGGGTGCTTTCTGAATTATTCCAGTGACCCTTATCAATTTCCAACATTTATTTGAGCATTTAAATTATTTATAGTATTTAAATGCCCAAAGTCAAATACAATATGATTTAATTCAAAAATCCAAAAATGACCTAAGGATATATTCATCATTTTTGGCAGAGGTTCCCACCTTAACCAGAAATCATGAACTTTTCTTAGGGGCCTTTTGGGTTTATTGAAAAGATTTTAACTCACCCTAGTTGAGTTGATTTAATGCTAGGGTTTGAACATCCCCATTTCAATTTAGGCAAAATTTAAACATGATGCAACACATGACTAGCTAGCTTAGAGCATTACCAGAAGCTAGGGATGTGACATCTGTTTCGTCCGTTTTGCGGTACGCCACACCCCTCCCGATCAACAGGACCCTCGTTTCGACCGTAGGAGGTCAGTTTCCTCTGTTTTGCGGTACGCCACACCCCTCCCGATCAACAAGACCCTGTTCCGAACGTAGGAGGTCTGTTTCCTCCGTTGTGCGGTACGCCAGGCCTCGTTTCCATCGCCTGTTCCGTCCAAGCCCTCCCGATGAACACAACCACGCATTCCGTTTTGACCCAGCCGGTTGGCTCCCCATGAACACGACGACGATGCTGTTTCTCCGTTCCGACCCAGCCATGTACGTATGCGCGAGTAGGCGTTCGAGACCCCGCCTGTATGTACACATACATGGCCGTATTTTCTTTCTTGCACCCTGGCCGTTGTACGTACATGTACGCCTCTACTACGACACGTGCGCGCCTCTACAACGACCAGTATGTACGTACACGTTCGCGACCAGAATGACAACGCTATGTACGGTTCGACCAGGTGGGTCCCGACTGTCAGGCACTTCCTTGCGTGCGAAAATGTAGCTGGTGGGTCCCAGCAGTCAGAGGGGCGAATCGTTTTTTTTTTGCCCGGACGCACTTCCTTGCATGCGAAGGTGTAGCTGGTGGGTCCCAGCAGTCAGGGGGGAAACGTTTTTTTCGCAAAATACGGTGGCCCGTCTGGTGGGTCCCCGTTGTCAGGTGGAGGAATAATTATTTTCTGCGTAATAAGGAGGAACTTCCTTGCTGCGGCCGTGGACCCAGCTGTCAGCCTCTCCACATACAGTCCACGTCCGATGGAAGTCGTTTCTTGACCACGTTGACCATGCCGCGCCGAGAGCACCAGGGCGGTGGACGACGGCGAGGCCTAGGAAGGGGACGACGGGGAGCCGGGGAAGACGCGGCAGTGGAAGCCCGCGCCGAGAGGAGTACGAGGGTTCACTGGTTCGGCTACGGTATGAGGTTGCCGTCGCCGTAGGGCCTGGCCAGTGGTAGGAATAATAGGGGGCGCTGAGGCCTCCGCGGTAGCACATCCGGCCACGGGAGGCAGGAGCATGCGGCACGACCGACGCTGCTTTGGGAGGCTGGAGCAAGAAGACCAGAGGTTGAAGAAGCGCTACGGTCGTTGGATGGACATCGTACGGTCACTGGAGCTAGAATCGTTTATATTGACTAAGTTGACAAAGCCCTCCGTCCCCGTCAACTTAGTAGGCCCATAAGTCAGCCTCCCACCAAGGTGGGTCCCAGTTAGCTGGGGGGTATTCATTTTTTGTGCGTAATAAGGAGGCACTTCCGGTGGGTCCGAGCTAACAGCAGGGGGAACGTTTTTTTCGCAAAATACGATGGCCCGTCGGGTGGGTCCCAGCAGCCAGGGGCAAACGTTTTTTTCACGAAATACTGGTGGCCCGTCCGGTGGGTCCCAACTGTCAGGTGGAGGAATAATTATTTTCCGCGTAATAAGGAGGCACTTCCTTGTGGCTGCCGTGGACCCGGCTGTCAGCCTCTCCATGTACAGTATTCTTCCGATGGAATTCGGTCGTTGACCACATTGACCACGCCGCGCCGAGAGCACCACGGCGGTGGATGACGGCGAGGCCTAGGAAGGGGACGACGCGGAGCCGGGGAAGACGCTACAGTGGATGCCCATGCGGAGAGGAGTACGAGGGTTCATTGGTTCGGCTGCGCTGTTGTCGCCGCAGAATAACACGGGGTGTGGGTGAGTCGAGTGGAGGGATGGCCTGGCCAGTGGTGGGAGTAGTATGGGGGCGGTGAGGCCTCCGCGGCAGCACAGCCGGCCATGGGAGGCAGGAGCAGGCGGCATGACCGGCGCTGCTTTGGGCGGCTGGAGCAAGAAGACCAGAGGTTGAAGAAGCACTATGGCCGTTGGATGGACATCGTACGGTCAGTCGAGCTAGAATCGTGCATATTGACTAAGTTGACAAAGCCCTTCGTCCCCGTCAACTTAGTAGGCCCACTATACTGGGTCCCAGCTAGCAGGGGGAGTATTCTTTTTTTGGGGCGTAATAAGGAGGCACTTCCTTGCGTGCGAAGATATAGCTGGTGGGTCTGAGCTGTCAGCGGCGGTAACGTTTTTTTCGTGAAATACAGAGGCCCTTTCGGTGGGTCCCAGATGTCAAGTGGAGGAATCATTATTTTGCGCGTAATAAGGAGGCATTTCCTTGCGTGCGGCCGTGGACACAGCTGTCAGCCTCTCCATGTACAGTCCACTTCCGATGGATGTCGTTCATTGACCACGTTGACCAGGCCGCGCCGAGAGCACCAGAGCAGTGGACGACGGTGAGGCCTAGGAAGGGAACGACACGGAGCCAGGGAATACTCGGCAGTTATTTCCCACGCGGAGGTGTACGAGGGTTTACTGGTTTGTCTGCCATCGCCAGAGAATAACAACATGTGTGGGACTGAGGGTGAGTAGAGGGATAGCTAGGCCAGCGATGGGAGTACGGTGGGGCGGTGAGGCCTGCGCGGCAGCACAGCCGGCCGTGGGAAGGAGGGAGCAGGCAGTCCCGCCGGCGCTTGTTTGAGCGGCTGGAGCAGGAAGAGCAGAGATTGAAGAAGCACGACGGCCGTTGGATGGACATCCAACAGTATACAGGCCATCTGTGGAAAGCCTCAAATCAGTGGAAAACAGCATATAGCCCATCTGTCATTATTTCAAATAGTTTACAGCCCATTTGCTAATTCTTACGGGTTTTTTTGGAGCCCATATTCTTTTTGTTAGCATTACAGCCCATATTGTGGCCACGGTTAAAAAATTATATGAAATTTTGCATATGTCGGTGCGGTCTGAACTGTTTTTAATCCCGAAATTTCGAGTCACATTCAGACTAATTTTAAAAATAAATGTATATCAATATAAAATCCAATAAATTGTCCACGCATAAAAATCAATGCAATTTAAAATCTCGAAATGAAAAAAAGATATTTGAAACTAATTGCCGGTTTGATGTGTTTTAAAAATGTACAGCCCATTTCTCATTACTGATAGGCCATTTTCTCGGCCAGCCGAATGAAGCTCTCCTCATCTAGCCCAACAGGCCTGATAAAGTGACTTACTTGACAAATCACAAAAAAAACTAAGCTAGCCATTTTCAAAAAGAAAGAAAACTACTGGGCTGGTCTGTGGTAAACATAAAAGAAAAGGTTGTCCAGACAGGGCAGAGTGTCCCGCACAGCCCAGTTGACACCCTGCTTCCGTCTCAAAAACAAATTAGATAAATGCCACTCCAAATATGGCGATTCATAAAAATGCCACTGCAATTTCCAAACTTTGAAAAATGCCACTGCAATTTTTGCAAACTTGAAACACGCCACTTTAGTTTGCAAACTTTGAAAAACGCCACTCCAGACTTCAAAAAATGCCGCTAGAAATGCCATGAAATGGTATTTTTCAAAGTTTGGAAATTGCAGTGGCATTTCTCGGAGGCATTTATCAAATTAACCCAAAACAAAAATAATTGGGCGAGCTGCTGGGTCCCTGGTGTCAGCCGCTCGTTGTGCAATTCTCTCGTTTATTGACTACGTTGACAATGGCATGGGACCCAGATGTCAGAAATCCACTAGGAGGAGCCATTTTTTATTGGCTTGAAATAAGGAGGCACTTGCTTGCGTACTGCCATGACCTTGGCGGGTCCCTGCTGTCATCCTCTCCACGTACAATCATCTCCTGATTGTGTACGCGTCAACTTGCTAGGCCCACAAGTCAGCCTCTAAACCCGTGGAGGACAAATACAACCCATTTAAAAAAATAACAGCCCATTCCATACATTCAAACGGAAAGTTCAACATTCAGAGCAAAGTAATAGGTCTGATCCACATATAGAGTACTGAACTTCCACGTTGACAACCATCATAGCCAAGTTAACTATCTACTCCCACTAGACAAGTACTAACTTACTCTTAGCTAACTAGACGATGCCGGCGGTACACGCTAAACGCCGGCACTGGCATCCTGCGCCTCGCCTCGGACTTGCCAGAGGTGCGATAGGGCGCGTTGCCCGCGCGCGTTGGCCCTTTCCCTGCCGGCGTGGTCCACCGAAGCTTCGGCTTCCAAGCGGGAAACCCACTTGACGAGCTGGTAGTAAAAATCGGCGTCGCGAACGCGTGCGTGCCCGACAGCCTCCAGGGCTATTTGTCGGGCATCGGCCTCCACGTAGTCAGCCCAGTTGCCGGCGCTCTGCTCGCGACTCAAAGCGTCGGTGCGCTGCTGCTCCATGTCCCACTGGCGGCGCAAATCGGCGATACGCTGCTCCTCCGCCAGGCGGTCGCACTCCAACAACTCCTGCTCCTCCGCCATGCGGTCGCGCTCCAACAACTCCTCGATCTGCGCATTGCCATCTAAAGACAGATAGAATGCCTCCTCCCTCCATCTGCCTTCTGGTGAAAAACCGAACACTAGTTCCGGCGGTGACCGCCTCCGGCGTCGCCTACCGCGGACGGGCGGGGGCATGGCGGACGTGGCGAGCGACGTCGGGCCGGTGGGGGCTTATGAGGATATGGCGAGTTGGGTCACGGTGGCACTGGAGAAGGCCGGGAAACAGTACTTATAGGGGGAAGGTAGCGCAACGGTCATCGGAATTCAATGCATAATGGCTTAGCGCACCAGCTTGCCGTGAAAAACTAGGGAAACTGAAATTATGACTATGTCGTCCCGTCCCGTCTGGGTCGCATGCCGGCATGGCGGTCAAACGAGTGCACTCGAATCATCTCCCTCCTTGTCAATAATGATTTCACGGATTTAAAAATCCCGCGACAATTAAAGCGTATCTTTTTTCGCATCAGTTAGCTGCCTTAATTATGGCCGGCTGCATGCAGGCACTCAGAATCGCTCACAGGCAGTACACGAAGCAGCATGCAACGAGTCGCAGCCGAGGGCACGCATGCAGCCACTTAAATCGCTGGAATTAATTAGGCTTAAACTTCTGCATGCTGTTAATTATTGCCATGCCTTGGTCTTGCTGCTTTGCTCACGGGACTAATAAACCCGGACGGAGGGAGTACCTTGGTTGGTGAGAGGTTTGAATTAAGCCCTACAAACCGGAAAGGAGGTATTAGTACGTGTGTGATCCGCTATTTATTCGTGTAGGATCGAGTAGGTCGTTTCTTGAATTGACCCCTGCAAACCGGAAAGGAGGTAGTACGTGCGTGATATGCTATTTATCCGTGTAGGATCCATAGTGTAGCTTGTCAATTTCTTCAGAGGTAGGCATTTTTATCCGTGTAGGATCGATAGTGTAGCTTGTCAGTTTCTTCAGAGGTAGGCATTTTTATTCAAAAAACTGCCACTTCGCATCTTGCGTCGCAAATAAAACTGCCAGGAGCGCATTTGTAGGCTAGCTAGTGATCGATCAGTAACTTGTAAACACTGAGCGAACAGAAATAAGTAATTGTTAATGTATCTCAATGATTCATAGATCATATACAAATATGTAGCTCCAAAAGCAAAGATCAGCCACTTCGGATCTTGCATCACAACTAAAACAAACTAGTACGATTCCCATACATAAGATCAACATGTTAATGCATCTCAATGATTCACAGATCATATACAAATATGTAGCTCCAAAAGCAAAGATCTAGAAAAAACATTTGTTCTTCCTACTAACATGGATGCTTATCTTGGCCAACATTCAGTACAGACTGAAAGACAAATTTGTTTGTGAAGTCTACAATTCCTCTTGCAAACGTAAGTGGTTTCACCAACAGCTGGAGCCATGAGAATGAACCACACATGATGGAGGAACATCCACTGCAATATGATTTGGTCTTCTCTCGATCACACCGCGAGACTATTTTTGAAATACAAACTTTAACTTAGGGAAAATGATGCCCATTGTATAATCAGACCAAAGCAATGAAGCACCAAGTGTTGGCCAGTAAATAGTACAGTACTACTTTTCTGCAGTCCATGAAGTGACTATCCAATCTTTGTGCCTATTTTCAAATGGCACTGCATGCAGTGACTATACTATTCTCTTGTGCAATTCAACCAAAATTGCGGACACTTTGTTTGTTTGCCAAATAGCAATGGGCAGACATCTCTGTCTGCACAAATATCAAGCAGCTAGTAAACATATACGACACCATGTTCGCAGTGATGGAAGAGGTGAATCGATACAACCGAAATTGAGCATCCAATCATTGAATCCTGTTCTGCACCTCCAATGTAGGTCCACCCTGCCAATAAATTCACATGCAAACCACTAGTATTACTATCTAATGACAGTACAAAAAGAGTAGCAAAATAGTAGCAAACCATGTACCTTCATAATGAACAACTCATAGTGCCACCAATTGGATATAAAGGTTTGGAAAAAACATGCTCCTAATGTTGAACCAGTTGGACTTTTTGTGCAGCTCCACTAAAATCGAGCATCCCTCTTTGCATAGATATTGAAAGTGTGATTACTATAAAAGTGGCACTAGTTGAAGCATAGACTCACCAATATAAGCATTCCAATTACTTAATGGGAAAAGGTAGCAAGACTGTTTCTAACCACATGTTTGAAGGAATAAATAAAGCAACAGCGGCTGATGTCAGGAAGGCATACATAGTTTTTTTCTGAAAAACTGAGCCATTCCTGACCTTTCTTCTTCTTTTAAGCAAATTTTGTGCAGTTCTACTAAAATAAATTGCCATCACCGCCTTGACAATTTAGTTACACTGTACAAAAGGAAATGACTTAAGATTACATCATGATGTCGGGTATGTAGTAGACAGGCATTAGAGACAAACATACAGACCTCCTCCGATAACATAATGAACATTAATTTTAACAAAGGTGTGACTAGCTTTACCGGGATAATTTGAGTGAACTCTACACCCTCTGTTCCTTAATATAAGACGTTTTCGCGGTTCAATTTAAAGTACCCAAACGTCGAGTATTTAGAAAAACAGGTAGTAGTTTTCTTGAGCACATATCTGGGAAAGCTTGCCACACTTTATTTATGTCCATACGCTAATGCAACACCATTCGAATACTACAAATATACACTAATCCAGTTGCTAGTGCAACAGTAGAGTAGTTAGTTTATTACAGGGTATAGTACAATGGTTTTACTGAACAGATTTCAATAAACTCTAGCACTGGAAGGTTTCTATAAGAATTAACAATACAAAATGTAAAGGTAACAAGTTTCAACATTGGTATACTAGCTATGCATGAGCATTAAACCAAATACAGAAGTCTGAAGGTAACTAGCATTATTAACTAATGACAGTATAAAAAAATTGCAAACCATGTACCTCCAAGGTAAATATCATTTCGAACTCGAGGGGACCTTAAAAATTGCTATCCCAATCTTGATAATCAATCAAACATAAAAACTTGATCGAACGAATCAAGAGAACAGCCAGAGGAGGAGGTGCCCACTCTTGACCTTTCCTCTTGTCTTGATAATTGTCTGTGCAGTTTAACCAAAATAAAATGACATCAGCGCCTTGGCATTTTGGTGACACTATACAAAAAAATTAACTTATCACTACTGGAATCAGCTACTTTGCCATTTGCCAGCTCTTTGCCATCAGCTACCCAAAAGCAGACGGCAAAGCACTGGCTGATGGCAAAGAAAGTCTTTGCCATCAGCAAGTTCTTTGCCGTCGGCTAGCAGACGGCAAAGATTCTTTGCCGTCGGCTAGCAGACGGCAAAGAGGGAGGGGGGGCCACTGAGGAGCTGCTTAAAAATACTTAACGGCCCCCCTCTTTGTCGTCTGCTAGCAGATGGCAAAGAGCAAAAAAGCGGACGACAAAGAGGGCGGACGGCAAACATTTAGCATATCTAACGGCGCGCCCCACCCCGCCCCTCTCTCTCTGTTTCTCTCCCTGCTCCCACACGCGCGCCGCCACCCCCACCACTCGCCGCCGCCCGGTCGCCC
>NC_057801.1:227182019-227182589 GCF_018294505.1 Triticum aestivum | reverse complement strand
CATCGGCCCAGGTGAGCTCTACCTCCTCTGTTTTTCCTTTTTTTCTATTTTTTTAGTTTTAGGTTTATGTATAGTTTAGATTTAGTTTTAGTTTTAGGTTTGGGTTTAGTTTTAAGTTTAGGTTTAGTTTTAGTTTAGTTTTAGGTTTAGATTTAGTTTTTTCCTTTTTTTCTGTTTTTTTAGTTTTACGTTTATGTTTAGTTTAGATTTAGTTTTAGTTTTAGTTTTAGATTTAGGTTTAGTTTTAGGTTTAGTTCAGTTTTAGGAAAGAAGAAGAAGAAAAAAATAGGAGGGGAGGAGAAGAAGAAGAGGAAAAAGGAAAGGAAGAAGAAGAAGAGGAGGAGGAGAAGAAAAAAGAAGAAGAGGAAGAAGAAGAAGAAAAAAGAGGAGAGGAGGAGAAGAAGAAGAGGAAAAAGGAAAGGAGGAAGAAGAAAAAGGAAGAAATGGAAGAAAAGGGAGAAGAGGAAGAAGAAGAAAAGGAAAAAAGAGGACAAAACCTCGACCCGACCCGGCACCCCGACCCCGAACTGGCACCCCGACACGACACCCCGACCCCGAGACCCCGACCCC
>NC_057801.1:227116590-227182009 GCF_018294505.1 Triticum aestivum | reverse complement strand
GACCCCCGACACCTCCCGAAAAGGTGTTCTTTGGCCTTCCAGAGGCCGACGGGGTCATATATTTGTGAATTATTAGTTAGGTCATATATTTTTTGATTTTGTTATGAAAAACATCATATATAATTGTGTTGATCGGGTAGTTTTAAATGTGCAGTTGTTTCATCGCTGCGAGGTTTGGTGTTCGACGACCTCGCCGTGCGTTTGACGAGCTCTGCCCCTTCGTTCGTGGGTGAGCACAAATGACATGTCCTCCTCCCCCATTAATTATTTGATCTATTCCGATGAAACTTGATAGCTAGCTATATATGTGTCTTGAATCATCAGTATGCGTAATCAATATGTGTCTCCCATTCGAAAGCGTCATAGTTATAAATATGCATGCATTTGCATATTTATAACCTTGATTCTTTCGAATTGTCCAAGGCTATCCATGGACAGCCTGAGTATGTGTAGATTGGGTTCGTTTTCCCATATGCTTTGCTCCGGATCCGACGCATAAATTTCACCAGTGCCTCCCCTGTTGTTCTCCGGGTACACATCCTCTCTGTTTATTGCAGAGACGTGTATCAGGAGAACAGCGGGGAGGTGCTGCCGAAATTTTGCGTCGGATCTAGAGCATAGCATGGGAAAATGAACCCAATCTACACATACACGGCTGGGATTAGGACCTATCATTACCTATTAGAGTGTAGGTTGCATGGACGTAATAAAATTGACAAAGTAGATCAACTGATGAATATATACATGGTGAATTACATATATAATTGTTGTGTCTCCAGTAGCTCTGAAAGTCAAGATGAGTGATCGTGCGTGGATGTATACCAGTCACACTGGTCAGAACAAATGGAATGCTGAATGGTTCACAAAAACCAAGGGGTTTGTGCAAGCCACATTTGCAAATGGCCAGAAGAAAACCTGGTGCCCCTGTTTATGGTGCGGCAATTGGGAAAAGAGGACAGAGGCTGAAATGGGCAAACACCTGCAGAAGAGTGGTTTTATGCCCGATTATACGGTGTGGACATTTCATGGTGAGTCTGCCCAACGTGACCGAGCTGAGGTGGATCATCGTCGCACCGACGAGCATGGTACCGGGATGGAAAACATGGTGCAAGACTATGATGATGCTCGGGATTCGTACGAGGAGATGGAGGAATCTGCAAAGGCATTCAATGAAATGTTGGAGTCTTCAAAACGTCCGCTCCACGAGCACACTGAGCTTTGTCAGTTGGATGCCATCTCACAAGTAATGGCTCTGAAGGCTCAGTTCAACTTGGGCAGAGAATGCTATGACGCAATTATGACAGTATTTGGATGCTTTCTACCCAAAGGCTATGTAATGCCTGCAAACCTGTACCAGTCGGACAAAATCCTCCGTGCACTGAAGATGCCCTATGAGAAGATACATGCCTGTGAGAAAGGATGTGCCTTATTTGGGCTTGACTATGCGGACTTGAACTATTGTCCCATTTGCAAGTCTTCCAGGTATATTGTGGTAGACAACGGTATGGGTGAGAATACACAGACCAAAATCCCCGTTAGTGTTCTTTGGTATATGCCAATCGTACCAAGACTTCAACGTCTTTTCATGGTCGAAGAGACGGCCAGACAGATGACATGGCACAAAACAGGCAAAAGAACCGAACTAGATACATATGGGAATCTGATGATGGTACACACATCGGATGGTGTTGCGTGGAAAAAGTTTGATGAATTACATGCTGACAAAGCGGCAGATCCGAGGCATCCTCGAGTCGGCATCAGCATGGATGGGTTCGGTGTGTTTGGTATGACGGCAGCCCAATACAGTTGTTGGCCCGTATTTGTCTTTCCACTCAATCCCCCCCCCCCGGACAGATTATGCAAAGAAAGAACATTTTCCTGATGTTGATAATTCCAGGGCCCAACTATCCGGGGAAAAATATGAATGTGTACATGCAGCCGCTTAAGGACGAATTGCAAGAAACCTCGGATAATGGGTTCAAGACATACGACGCCTATAGCAAACGGAACTTCATAATGCGTGTCTGGTACATGTACTCGACGCATGACTTGCCGGCGTATGCGCTATTCGTTGGCTGGTGTGTGCATGGAAGGTTCCCGTGCCCCACATGCAAGGGAGCTCTTGAGTTTCGTTGGCTTCAGGCCGGTCGCAAGTTTTCTTGCTTTGACATGCATAGACAGTTCCTGGATCCTCGCCATAAGTTCGGGAAAGACAAGAAGAACTTCATCAGAGGTAGAGTTGTCAAAAACTCTGCACCACCTACATTGACAGACCAACAGACCCTGGATCAGTTAAACGCTCTCGAGCCAGATCCACAGCGTCCAGGGTACTTCAAGGGGTATAATACTAAGCACGCGTGGACTCACAAAACATGCTTATGGGATCTGCCTTACTTCAAAGACCTCCTTTGCCCACACAACATCGACGTGATGCACACTGAGAAGAATATCGCCGAGGCACTTTTTGGTACATTGTTCGGCATAGATGGGAAGTCAAAGGTTAATACTAAGGCTAGAGTCGATCTGGAGGCGCTATGTGATACACCGTTACAAAACATGAAAGAACCGAAAGGAAAGCAGAACTAGACGAAGCCAAAGGCATGGTTCAATCTTGGAAGGCCAACTATGAGGGAAATTATCTTGTGGGTGCAACAGCAGTTGATGTTCCCCGATGGGTATGCAGCGAATCTAAAGAGGGGAGCGAATCTTGATAAATTGAAGATATTTGGTCTCAAGAGTCATGATTGGCACATATGGATTGAGTGGGTAATGCCGGTGATGTTGCGTTGCTTCATCCCTGAGGATGAATGGCTAGTACTGGCAGAACTCAGCTATTTCTTCCGTGTTCTTTGTGTGAAAGAGTTATCGCCTGGTGTGCTAGAAGAAATGGAAGAGTTGGCGCCGGAGTTGATCTGCAAGTTAGAGAAGATCTTTCCACCGGGCTTCTTTAATCCAATGCAGCATTTGATTTTGCATCTCCCGACCGAGGCAAGATTGGGGGGGGCGTGCAAAATCGTTGGTGCTACCCAACTGAGAGGATGCAGAAGATGCTTCGAGAAAAATGTAAAAATAAACATAGAATTGAAGCATCGATGGCTGAGGCATTCATCACAGAGGAGGCGGCAAACTTCGTAACAGCACACTACGAAGCCAAATTCGTCATTTGCATAATCCGAAGCCTCGGTACAATGCTGATGACCCTAAAAAGGGTGGATCCAACCTCAGCCTATTCAAAGGGAATCTCGCACCATCTAGTGTTTCACATCCAGTATCTTTGGATAACGAAGAATGGCGGACCATTTCGTTGTATATCTTCAACAACTTGATAGAAGTGCGGCCGTACATCGAGTAAGTTCTCGATACATTGTTTCGCAACTTCTATTTCCTTTGAACTGCTCTTATTCCTGGATATGTCATACAGTCGATACGTCGCCATATTCTCGTATGGAGCGGAGATCCAAAAGGATTCCGTCGAAGAGTATGAGCTTCTCACAAAGCAAGGAGGCGGCTATCCCGGTTTCATCTCTTGGTTCAAACAAACGGTAATTTCTATTAGACAATTTCATTTCATTCGCTAATTTGTGCGTAATGCAACAACCTTTCATATTAAACTTGTAGGCTAATTCAGAGTCTATGGACGCCGAATTGAGACAAGTCGCTAATGGTTTTGACTATAAGGTCCGTTCATTTGACAAGTATGACATCAATGGGTATCGCTTTCGTACCTATGGCAAAGAGCAATCTATGGCCGACTGAAAGTCTACAAATTGTTGTGTATCTGCTATCGGCGAAGGAGGTACCGAGTATTATGGGAGAGTTGAAGCAATTTATGAACTTCTGTTCTATGGTGAAAACCCACCGAATGTCGTACTCTTCAAATGTTATTGGTTTCAGCCGAAGGAGACTAGAAGGACTCATGAACATATAGGGCTAGTTGAAATCAACCAAAGCACCCATTTAGATGTTCCTGATGTCTATATTACGGCTCAACAGGAGACCCAAGTATTCTATCTACCGTGAGCCTGCCAAACTAATCCAAATCTGAAAGGTTGGGATGTCGTTTATGAAGTGCCGCCACGTGCTAGACTTTCTCCCCCAAAGGAAGAGGATTAAGAACCTCACATTAACCCAGACACATATGAAGGAGAATTCTTCCAAGAGACACGTCTTTCCAAAAAGCGTTTCAAGAACCGCTATACTTCACCCCAAAACATTGAAGTAGACAGCGACAGTGAATCCGACATCATCCCAGAGGAGGAACAAGAAGAGCCGGAACAAGAAGAGGTTACTGTTGCGGATGACCTGTCAATGCTTGACCGATTACGTCAAGGTGGCCTTGCACATGTTGATGCCAATGAACCCTATGAGCCCATCATTGATTATAGTGATGATGATGATTATGCATTTATTGATGATACTGATCGAGATTATTAGTAGTGTCAGGTATTCAAATTTTTTATGTTGTACTTGATGATGATACACTTAAGTGATATACATATTATTATTCATGTCAGTACTTTTTTTATGGTGTACTAATTTGGTTTATTCTTTGTCATGGCATGTGTTGAAAGATGGAAGGGGAGCCGACTGAGGCCAAGGACAAACGTGCCCAAATTGAAGGTGTGCCACACCATCAAGGTAGCTCCAACTTATATTAGTTCGGGCGGAATTGGGTATGTGGTTTGCTTCATGATTAATGCAATTCATTCATCATGCTATCTTGAGCCCTTTAATTACTAATTTACTTTGTTTCTCTCTTTCAGGCATGCTACAATAAGACGGATAAGGTGCCAGAGGGGTACGACCTGTATGGCATGGCCCACACTGCCTCTTACAAGCAAGTCAAGGGGAAGGCGAAGAAAGGGGAGGAGTTAACCCGAGCGAGATTCCCATTGATCCAGAGCAGGTGATGATATATAGTGGCGGGAGGTCCCGTGGCTCCATAGCCATTGATCCAGAGATTGTTCCTGAGACCACGGTGAGTTTAATTTGAATGGACGTTACTTGCTAGTCTTAACATTTGAGTGTCATCATGCTAACGAAACATTGGAAATGATCTTTGGTGCAGCGTAACTCCACACAAGCATCACACGATCCTTCTCCAACTACTGGCACGAGCCAGCCTGCTCCTACACCTCCATGATCAAGGTAAGTTTCTCTAGTTTTTTGCTTAACAAATGCATAAAGACCTAGACTTAGCTTTATTTCCTCCAATATGCTTACCTTAATGACCTAGAGTTAGCTTCTTTTCCTCCAAAATGACTTAATAAGCTTACTGACCTCCAAAACCAGCCATTTTACCTTAGTTAGCTCTGAAACGATCTATACTTAGCTTTGTTTCCTCCAAAATGACCTAAGTTAGCTCATAAATGACCCATTTCACCTAGGTTAGCTCATAAACGACCCATTTCACCTAGGTTAGCTCATAAATGACCTATTTCACCTAGGTTAGCTCATAAACGACCCGTTTCACCTAGGTTAGCTCATAAACGATCCATTTCACCTAACTTAGCTCATAAATGATCTATTTCACCTAACTTAGCTCATAAACGATCCATTTCAACTAATTTAGCTCATAAATGATACAGTTCACCTAAGTTAGCTAATAAATGGCATACAGTTCTTCTTCTAGTCTTCTTATTCTTCTTCTATTCTTTTTCTAACTTTCTTATTTGTCATTTTGCAGGTTTCATTCACTTCACGGAAGCCAGCATCCTATGATGGATTGCTTGTTTTTTCCTTTGATGCACTTCTTGTATTCTGCTCGCTTGCTATGATGAAACTAGATTGCTATGATGAAACTTTGCATATTGTAATATGTATGGATTGATGGGACTATGTGCAACCTACTATGTATGTATGGATGGATATATATGTGCTGGATATTTATTATGTTGGATATATATGTGCTGGATATTTATGTGATGGATATATATGTGCTGTGATATATTTGTTGTGATAATTGTTGGATATAAGAAAAACATAATAAAAAAGAGGCAGTACAGGCTCTTTGCCGTCCGCAGAAGATGGCAAAGACCCCTTGCCGTCGGTGGCAGACGGCAAAGGGGACACGTGGCGGCCACCTGTGCTTCCTCAGAGATGAGCCATTTGGCAAATTTGCCTACCGTGGCGGACGACAGAGTTAAGCTGATGGCAAAGACTTTGCCTTTCCCGTCCGCCGTTGCTGACGGCAAAACACAGCGGGCGCTGACGCATTGCTGACGTCAACTGGCGGACGGCAAAGAGGCGTTCAAATTTGCCGTCCGCTGGCTAACGGCAAAGGCCGGCGTTAGTCGCCTAACGGACAAACACTGGCGGGCGTCCAGTATTTCGTCGTCACTCCTCTTCGCCGTCCGCTGCTGTAGGCAAAGCACTCTTTGCCGTCTGTCATAAAAAACAGACGGCAAAGGGCCTGTTTGCCGACCCTGTCTTTGCCGTCACTGTTTGTCGTCCGCCGCTGACGGCAAAGCATTTTGCCGTTCGCCGTCCCTGGCTTTGCCGTCCGCTGTGGCGGACGGCCAAGTAGCTGATTCCTGTAGTGTATCTCATGAAAGTGAGGTATGTACTCTATAAGCATTGACAGTGCAAAAATCTGAAGGTAGTAACAAGTTTCATCGTTGGTATACTGGTTGTGCAACAGCATTAGAATGCCTTAGCTGAAAAATCTTTAATACATCCACAATCAACAGCTAACCCTGAAATGATCTAGTGACATTAAATGGCACTGCTTAAATCTATCTGTGGCATTAGACTGAGAGCGGCATTAGTTAAATGTGGCATCACTTTAGCAGTAGCATTGCTTGACTTGACTGCTGGTGTTATACTAACAGCAAAAAAGGGGCAATAAGAGCATGGGAGGCCCATTCGGACAGTGGGCGCACCAGTACGATGTACCTCCATTGACGCAGAGTGGTGAGGGAGGTATGGTTGCCCAGATCAACAAATATCCATGAAGCATATGTGGATTATGTCCCATTTTTGTTCTCTTTAGCCACCTTTTTCCTATGTGAGGACAACAAACCGATCGACCTGGTCATTCTCTATTGCGTTGTCATGCCTTTCTACCCTTCTTCAACCAAGAGACACGAGACTTGTTCCTTAGCTACTGATTTTCCCCTTTTCAACCTAGATGCGGGTTTGATGCCTACTCTCTTGGACAACACAGTCTCCCTTCCTTTCCTTATTCAACCCAGACATGCATTAGTCTGCATGAAGTAGGGTTTCCTTTAATAGTGCAAATTATGGTTTTCGTCTGCGTGTCCAGCAGAGCAGAGGATAGAAAATTGGGAAGATGGTGGAGTGGAAAAAGATCCACATGCAACGACGTGCCAGATGGGGCAATAGAACAAGGGTATGGTTCGGAAAGAGGTAGCATACATGAGGGTCAGCGGGAAGTGGCTTCGCTCGTGGTCGTCGTCCTCTGCACACACTACGGCAGCGATCCCGCGCGGGCGCTAGGTTTGAGAGGACGGTCTTGTCGTTAGTGCGTGACCTCGCTCGCCGACGACGAGTGTGTCAACACTGCATGTCCTTTTCTTCCCCGACGGATCTGTGACCACCGGTGAGGAGGGAGAGAGGGGCCGTCTTTTTTAGATCTGGAGAGAGGGTGGTAGTGTGAGAAGCAAGTGGGCAGCCCTTGGCAAGAAAGCACTGAAGCTCCAGCCTATATATCTTCTTTATAATACTAGTACTGGAGGTAGAGTAGTGGTAGAGTAGTTTATATTTTCTCTGCGTACAGTACCAGTTAGTCGTGTTTCAAAACTGAATGGCACGCCATTAAAAAATAAAGGCTGATAACTAATGCGGCACCTCGGGCCAACGCGGCTAGATCGCATTTTGCACGAGAAATTACACACCATGTTTCGTTGACATGTGGTCCCATTCCACATATCAGTGAGACGACGGCGAGTAGTAGGAGTATTTACGAACCGACGTGTAGGCCGGGGCGCCCCTTCGTGAACCGTGGCAAACTGGCAACCGTCCACCGACTCTTCGCCTTTCCCTCTCGATTTGGAACTGCTGTCGCACGCTCTTCCTCTCCCTCTTCCATTTTCCTTCAGCCCTTCACCCTTTCTTCTGCCATTGTTCGATCGTCTTCTCCATGGAGGGAACAGGACGGAAATGACCCCGTTATTCTTGCCCCGATCTGAAAGATGACGTGGTGGAGGAACTCATTGATCGGTGCGACGTCATCACCTCGGCTAGCATGGCAGGTTCGTTCAAGCCCATTCTCGACTCAACTAATAACATCATTACAAGGAACCCAAGAGTCAAGGAGCGGGTTGATCTCCCCTATCTTCTTTGCCGTGACCCTGATGACTGGAGCCGTCATGACGGAGGCCTCGCCCTGTGCAAGTTGATGCCGCTTGATAATGATACGTATGATGTTAAGATGCCATCGCTTGAGGGCAAGTCTTAGGCAGGCGCAAATGGAGATTGGGTTGTTTACATTGGGTCCAACTGCGAGTGGGAACTTGTGAATGTGTACACTTGTGACCAGGTTCCACTTCCAAAAATCTCAGCAGACTGCCTAGAGGTTGAGCACACCGGTATTGTACGCACGTTCAAATACAATCATGGTGACTGTCTTCTACGGAAGATAGCAATTTCTCGAGTCCCCAACTGCTCTTGGAATTACAACAACTATGAAGTTGTTGCTATCTTCGACAAGCTTGTTGTCGTCGTCAGTGGTTTGACTGGATGGATATTGCTCAAAAATCAGTTTCTATACACGGATGAGTACTGTGATGCAATTCAATACGAGGGCCTTGTGTTTGCTGCCACCACTCGTGGCACTGTTTTTGCATCGCATCCTCGTTGTTCCGGTACGTTTGTCTTCCACCGTAATTATAATTGTTTCATCCACATGCATGCGGGTTAGCAAGTTTCCCTTTAGGTTGGTCATAGTGGGGAGTAACTTAGACTAGTAACATGCATATGTTACTAGTTTATGTTACTACCTCTATAGTGCATAGTATCTTAGATTAGTATCATAGGTGGTCTCATTTATTGCCATGCATGACACATAGTAGCATCACATTTATTATGTTACGGTATCTACCTATATTACTATAACCATCTCTCTCTTCCTTAATTGCCTGCCACATAAGCATGTTTGCGAGTCCCAAGTGCATGATACTGCTTATGTTACCCCCACTATGGCCAGCCTTACTAATTAACCTTCTTCTTGTGTTTCCAAGGTCCTGTGAACATTCCACCAGCTATACTTGAAGATTTTTATAACCAAGGGGAAGATGATGATGGTGATGATCACGAGCATGAGGACGAGCAGCGCCCATATACTATTTGGTGCCTGGCAACTAATTCCGATGGATCACCTCTTCTCGTGTGTATACAGCCCACTGATGATGTTACTGCTAAGGAAGCAGGTGTAGTCTCCCATGGTCGCACTCTCTGGACCTATTCCAACACCCGTTGCATGGTATTCGGGATGGATACTAGTGTGCTAGCGCCAACTCCTTCTCCCTGGTACAGAATTGATAGTCTTGGAGAAAACTCGCTCTTCCTTGGACAAAACTATCCAATGATGGTGAAAGGCGATCCAACTGCTGTTGACACAATGTTACTACCATTTATGAGAAGCAACTGTGTCTATACCTCGGACATTTGGGTGGTTCCCTACCCTGGTACTGATATAGTAGGCCGCTTCAGCCTGGATGATCAATCCTGCATTGGTCTCCAGATCGACAATGGATGACCCGTCCCAGAGAATCACTTGTGGTTCAAAGCAAGCGTTTCCAATGCCGAGGAATGGTTGAGTTGAAGTTCATTCCATTGCTTGTTATTTGTCGTGTGGTGAAAACTTTAGTATTTATAATGTATCCTCGTTGTCGATGTGGGTTGATGACCTGTTGTATGTAATAAAATGATATGCCTGTGATAAACTTACTAAATTTATGAATGGCTTTCGAGTTGCTTCTGTGAGTGAGTGGTGCGACGAGGCAAAAAAATATTTTCCGAATACATAATTGTACGTGCATTGCAACAGGTTATCGGATGAGGCCAATCAACAATTGTAGTACACTATTTGTACTAGCTTCACATGCTTCAAGTGTCGTGCGGGTGTTTTTACTGTAGCCATATTGTACTACGTAACCAGCACCTCAAATCCTCGATACTAGTACTATATAGTAAGTAGTAGGAGTAGTAGGGTGGCATGGGCCAAAACAAGCATTCACGTCCAGGAGCACGGCACACGCCACCAACACGACTTCCATCTCACACCATATTTCTTGGAGTCCGTGCTACAGCAATCTCTTCAACCTCATCGTTTCTCTAACTCAGCCATCGCGCGGTGGGCGAGGTGGGGGTTTGCCGATAGTCGGTTTCCTCAACTGCGGTCCCACTTGTAAGACCAACTCAAACGCTCTATCAATATGTGGATGTACTCTTCTTCCCAATACAAAAACTTGCATCCATTCTACTCCCTCCGTTGCACAATACATGCCTTCTATTTGTCAAAATATATATGTATCTAGACATGTTTTAGTATATAGGCACATCCATTTTTGGACAAATGGAAGTCAAGTATTTTGGAACGGAGGGAGTACACAATAAAAATTTTAAGTTAGCACAACTAGTCTAATCCGAGAGCACAACCGAAGATTTGGTCGGGTTCTTCCTCCTTTTGCCGACACGTGGGACATCTAGCATCCAGGTCGTGTCATGAAAGAAAATAGAGTGGTAGTTGAAGCCACGAGATATGCATCTTGGGTTAAATTGTAAATAGAATCTTACTACTCTTGAGTAACTCCAAAAGCGGCCACCGAAGATCTTTCTTGGATTTGTTTTTCATCACCAGCACGTCGAGGTGAAAGATGTGCAGGTTCAGTGGGTTCGCTTGCGTTTTCACTGACATGTGGGACCGCATGTGAGCAAACAGACGATGGGCTCCGCACGTCCACTGGCTGGCTGAGAAGAGAGATAGAGGAGTGCTGAGCACGGACTGTAGGAAATTTGTTCTACGTACTGTACCTCGATATAGGCTCGATATAGTGGGGTGGCATGGGCCATAACTAGCATTCACGTCTAGCAGTACGGCACACGCCACCCACACGAGTCCCATCCGACACCAATTTTCTTGGAGTCCGTGCTACAGCCATCTCTTCTCCCTCCTGTTTTCTCAGCCATCGCGCGGTGGGTGGGGTGGGGGTTTGCCGATAGTCGGTTTGCTCAACTACGGTCCCACTTGTAAGTGAAAATGCAACACCGCACGCATTCCCTCTTGAGCGGCGTGCCGGACCAACCGTGTGGGGGGTGCGACACAAACACGGCAGGCTTTTCCTTTTGAACTCGTAACTTGTAAAATTTGGTTCTGCTCCATGGCGCGATCGATAGATAGAAAATAACGATTTTGCCTAGAGTAATGAGAAGTTTGGTTCTGGCGCCGTTCATGCATGGAGTACGTACGAAAATTATGAAGTTGATGCGGAAGGTAAGATAATTACTGTAGTATCATATACTACTACATGGATTTGACGGAAAGATAAAAATACATACGGATCAATCAATGACATCCTCACGCCCTAGTGCGCCGGGTCACCAACCGAAGTGTGAGGAGCAGCGGCGTTGGCGGCGAGCTCAATGTGCTTCTGAATAGTGTCGTCCAAGGTTGCCCTGTGGTCCAAGAAGGCCAGCGTCCTATCGTCCTCCTCTTGCATGCGCGTAGACGTGGGTGATTATGTCGATGGTATCTTGCTGCGCCAGGCGCTGCGCGGCGAGCACGACCTCAAAGTGTACATTCTCCGGCGCGACAGCGAGCAGTCGCGGGGCCACCAGTGCATCGAAGAGGTTGTCACCATAGTGGCCGTTGAGGGTGGCGGGCATCACAGAGCCTGGGCGCGTCGGCTGGAGGCTTACGTCAAAGTCGTCCATGAGCTTCTTGACGACGGTGAACTTGTCGAGGAAACCGACGAGGACCTTGTCGAACAAGGAGACGAAGCTATCATCCAAGCGGCCCCTCGCCCTATCGGCCTCAAGCAATACTACTTGGAGATGTTCCTCATTGCCGGGCCATAGGCCGGCGTCATGGACCATCTGGCACAGCCGACTGATGCTCGCGCTCATCGCCTCCATCGTAGTAGTAGTCAACTGATCTTGCGATTCAAATATCACTCTTGCCCTTGGTTAGCGTGTGTAGGTGCGTAGGATTTCATACTACTCCTCGGCCCTCTACTGCACCTGCCTTTGGCTGTATGATAGGTGGGACAGCCACCCCCTGGGCCCACGTGTCATTCACCCAAAGGCAGTTGCCGTAAGTCAATGAAGCTGCGCCTCCCTCCGTGCCGGTGCAGTATAGTCATCTCACCGGACCTCTAGCTGGGGCCAAACGAGAGAAGTTTGATGTTTACTGGTTTATTGGTCCCCTTTGCATTTTGCGCCAAGTTTTGACCTTTGATTTAACTAATAAAATGTTAATGCATGTAAACAAAAATGTTGTGTAAGTCACATTACGAAAACCAAATAATCCCAAAACACTTAGGCACGGTGCTTTAACTCCCTCCTTGTTTCTTATTTCGTGACATATCAACCAATGAGAGATGTGGGCCGTGCATGCTTTCAATGACTTGAGACTACCAAACATGACATGCAGTGTTTAGTTCATTGCATGTAATCCTATTAAGACTATAGTTAGCAAGAAAACATTAAGTTCTCTCGCCGATAGGAATAAAACACCATGTATTTATTTACAGAGGGAGTAGTACATTTTTTGTGACATGCATTACTAGATATTGCTAGTCAAATACTAAAATCCAGATGGACGTGGTAGTACTCCTAAATCCATACGGTGGTGCTACTAGTACTAGTAGTAGTACTACCAATGTAGAACTCCTAGGAGTACTAGCACTGTACTACCCGTTGGTCAAATTATTATGTGATGCTCCTCACAGTGAAGTGACAAGACCCTGCGCCGGAGATGACACCTGAGTACAGGCGCCGTGTTCGGCATACCATAGTCAGCCTCACCATCTGCAGTCACTATCATCATGGCTGTAGAGCTAGCCTGCTTACAACTAGCCCTGTTCGACATAATTTCCCGTGCGTAGATGCCCGTGCATTGCACGGAACACCAAGATTGGGGGTGGACGGCTCTGGCAGCGGCCATCGCGCCAGATTTTTCCACGGCCTTCTAGATGTGGTGGGGAGGAGATAAGGCTGATTGTGAGAGACAAGGAGTTGTTTGTAAATAGGGAACAAGTGCGGGCATCTTTTTGCAAAAATGGAGAAGCTTGGTATGTATGCGTCAGATCTAGAACCGACGGCTATTGGTGAAAGATGGGAGGCACAACATCATCACCAACTCAGGACCTGTTTGATTCGCAGGATTTTGAAAACGCAGGAATAGGACACGGCAATATTACATGTTTCAAACTGATATTACAAATGTTAGGAGTAATGCTGCACCTAGGAAGAGGGAATTACTAGGAAGTTCACGTAAGAACTTTCGTTACTTTAGGTGGATGCAGCATTATCGTACAAACTAAAATCCACCGCCCTGACAAGTCACTAATGGGCAAATAAGTTTTCGAGTCTCTGGCCACTTGATGTTTCAAAAACAAATTCAGTTTCTGCAGAGACTTTGTCACTTAGGCTTAGACGCTTGCGGTGATCAGCACGCCATTCATTGTTGCACCAGAGAACGCCAAACCTCATTACCTTGAGCACACTTGCCTCCAGAACAAAGAACCTGGCCAATTTAATCTCAGATGTGCTGCCTTAGTAGTCGATCAAATCAATTTCTGTAAGATGGAGATCAAGGCATTCGATGAGATTGTTATAGTGCAACACATTTTCACTTTCGGGTCTTTTTTTATCTGCAAAAGAAGAGAACATATTAGAGCAGCTGGCTGCATAAGATTGCCGTGTCATCAAGAGGTACCAATATCATTCGCTCATACGATAGGGTTGGCTGTCTAGTGATATTTTTTCACTCTCTCTCTCTCTCTCTCCCTCTTTCTGTTTCCTCTCATTTAACTAGGAGCACGTGAAGAGCTTGGGCATTTGTTGCCTTCCACTATGTGGCTGATGCCATATTTCACAAAAGTATGCCACATAATATGCATCGATGTCAAATCAAAAGATTTTGGCACCGCTCTCGCGATGTGAGAGAGTTGGCACCGCTGTGCACACAGACCCACATGTATAAACAAATCAATCAAACCAACTACACTAGCCTCTCACTCTCCCAAACAAGTGTTTTTTATTGCCTCAGTCCTCTCTCTCTCTCTCTCCCACGCAGTGTTTTTTCATTGCGTGAGTTAATTTGGCACCGGAGCAAAGTAGGTGATCCAGATTGGGGCACTAGGTGAGCAATGGAGGGGCATCGATGCCAAATGCATCACAAGTGAATTTGGCACATGTTTTGGCCTACATAGCCCACTTTTGTACTCCCTCCGTCCCCAAATTCTTGTCTTAAATTTGTCTAAATACGGATGTATCTAGTTACATTTTAGTGTTAGATACATCCATATCTAAACAAATGTAAGACAAGAATTTTGGGATGGAGGTAATACTACCTCGTATTTAGTATAAAATTTTGACCATAGATTTACCTAAGAAAATGCCAATGCATGTCACTAAAAATTACACCATTTGAAATTATGTTCAAATACGAATCCAACAATATAGTTCTTAGTGACATGCATTAACATTTTGTCAGTTAAGTCTATGGTCAAATTTTGATACTACAAAATTGGAAGAGTAAACCAGGACGGAGGTAGTACTTGCCCTTAGGGTAACCATAGAGTTACTGGAGTAGTCTAAGTTACTTTCCACTATGACTAGCCTAGGCTACTATAGTAGTACAGCATAAAAATGATGCAGGTGATCACGTGACAAAAAAATACTAAAAACATTTCTTTCGGTGCAGTGCGTAGATGTAGTTTTGAACACTACACTTGTCATCGTAATTTGGGAAAATTACGAAAAAAATGAGCTACGTTGTGATTACCATTTACTAATACAGTAGGAAAGAAGTTTCACCTCGATGAGTAGCTTCTCCGTGCATGGAAAACATGTAAGGAATCCAACAACTTGATCCAGATTGGGGCCGATAGATTTTAGTGCTAAGATCTTCACTATGCGCATGGACTGGGTCAAGCTTGTGGGAATCATTTTCTAGAAGACGTTCGTAAATACATCAAGAAGAAATTTAAAAATGTGAATTTCAAGAAGACGGAGAAGAAGATGAGTGATGTACCTGAACGATTACGGATCCAATAAAGAGTTCGGAGAATTTGGCAGACGAGTACACCAACGCTGTCAATTTCGGCGCGTCAATGACCCTGATTTTTGTTGGGCCTTCTAGATCCGATACAAGCAATCTCTCAAGGAAAGGCACATTCTCAATGACCACAACGTGGAACAGCTGGAGTGATCTCTTCCCAATTGATGTCTTGTTGCGGGGCCAACAAGACACATAAATCCATCAGAGATTCGTCGAGGCGATGTGGAGGCTAATGAACCCGTGGATCTGCTCAAGACGAAGGTACTCGAGCGCAGTACAGCTGCGGAGCAGGTGCTCCATAGCCTTCTTCGAGATGACAACATCGAAGGGGTCGAGCTGCTTGAGTTGAGGGAGAAGAAGGGCGGGCGCGGCATTAATCTGGGGAAGATAGCAGGAGCTGAAGCTGGCGCGGCGCAGCGTTGGCGTGAGGCGGAGCATGGACGGTGACAGAGAGCGACATCGTCCAGCTTCAAAGCTGAGCTCCTCGAGCTGATCTAGGGCGGGGGATAAGAACCACTCGTCGAACTTGGGTTGGACCTTGCAGTTGGTACTGAACATGCGGATGTCAAGGCGTCTGACTGGCCCAGGGTGCGATGAAAGGATCTTGGAGACTGCGGCCATGCGTTTGCAATCCCCGTCGCAGAGGCAGCTGTCAACGGTGAGGTTGAGGGGGGCACAGCGCCAGAGGGGGCGCCACCATCGGGAGAGCAGGGCGGTCCGCACGGCAGATTTGGTGGGAAGGAGGCCGATGATGACGAGCAGCATGTCGTCGGGGAGGCTGCTGATGAAGTCCAGGCTCGCCGGATGCGGTTTTGGCTCGAGCAGCCTCTGCTTGTTGGCTGCCTCGCCGTCCATCTCAACCAGCGGCGACGCTGGTGTACACGTGTGCTGGTGTGTGTTGTGTGCTGGGTGTGCGCGAGTGCGTCCTTCTGTGCATGCCGCCGCACAGTGGTGAATTATGCGCGAGTGCGTCCTTCGCGCGCAAGAAGTTTGTCCTCAATGCGCCCTCAATTTACTAGCATGCGGGGTGCTACCCCGAGTGGTTTCAACTTTGTTTCATTCACCGCGTGTCAGATGGGACTCTAGTTTACTTATTTTCACCCACTGCCACATGGGCCAGCACACCAAGATACAGAACACGAGTTGACAATGCAGCATGTGGATTGGTTGACCGGTCAACTAAACAATATACAAAGCTATACGCTGACACAGTGAGTGTATAATCCGTCGATATAGAGAGTTCGAGTGAGAGGGGAGGCCCGTGAGAGATAGCAGAGAGAGAGAGAAAGAGCTACTCCCTCTGTTCGATAATGTAGTTACAACAATTTTTTAAGTCAAACTTTTGAAACTTTGACCAAGTTTATAAAGAAATTACTTATATCTGCAATACCAAAGATAAATGATAGTATGAAGTAAGTACATGTTGTGATGAATCTAATGATCATTCCAGATGTAAATGTTTTTCTCCACATATACCTAGTCAAACTTTTCTGAGGTTTGACTTTTCAAAACATCCATATGCTTATGGATGTGACAGAGTCCCTGACGAGAGAGAGAGAGAGAGAGAGAGAGAGAGTGAAAAAAGTGTGTGTGCATTTGTGAAAGAGACATGGACAACACACGATAAAAGTGGAGAAAAAGCGTGTGTGTCTTAGGCAAACATATCACACATGCATCTTCGACAACGAAGGCAAGGTGAGGAGATAGTGTGTGGTTGTTTGGAACCGAGAGAGGAAGACCCCTAGCACGTGGCCAAGAGGGGTCTGACAAACAAGGGAGAGAGGTCGAGAGAGACGTACGGAGAAAATGCAGACATGGGGAGGAGAGAGTGTATGTTTGTCATAGAGAGATCCCCTGGAGATCGTGATGGGACTACATGGGTGGGAGATCGAGTGACAAGGTGTGTGCGTGATAGAAGATGCCCCAAGAGATATCGAGATAGACGTATGGATGGAAGGAGACAATACGTGTGTTCGTGATGGCTAGTAAGAGATGATCATACTTAGGAGGGGGGGTGCTTGCACCTATGGCCCTGTTTGGATACTCTAACTCAGTTAGAGGTTAGAGTTAGATTCTAACCCTGAACTAACTCTAAGTAAAGAGGTGTTTGGATGGCAGGGTTAGATGGAGCGCGGATACGGCGAGGCACCTTCACGGGCGGTGCGAGAGGGAGGGAGGGAGGGGACGAGAAGCTTCGAGGAAGTGGGGAGGGATCTGCTGCAGGGAGAGCGAGAGAAAAAAGTGTTTATTAGTGGTCCCGAGAAGAACTAACCCAAATAAGCACCTCTTGGATGGGTTAGTTTTTTTGGATGGGTTAGATGCATCTAACCTAAACTAACCCTCCTGTTTGGATCTTTTTGGGTTAGTTTACTCCAAACTAACCCAAACTAACTCTAACCCATGGATCCAAACAGAGCCTATGATGGAGTGAGGGATTATGGTACTTAGGGGGGTGCGTGTCACATGGAGAGAGAACAAGGGCGGAGAGTGTTGGATGGGTCTATATGTATAGCACGAGCGAGACATGTGTATGTGTGAACCAGGGAGATATAAGGCCCGTTTGGCTTGCATCGTGAGCATCTTTTGCGTGGCCTGGGGTTGTGGCTGGATTTCATGCACGCTTGTTTGGTTGCTACCCTGTGAAAAAGAAAGCTCGCCTGGGCTGGGTTCCCTTGCACTTTAATTAGCCTGGCTGAACTCCAGACACTGCAAGTAGCCTGGCCCAAGCGACCGATTTCGAACGCCTGGCCGTGCCTGGTCGTGCGGCCACGAGGCTAACAGCAACATGGATGGATATTAGCATTAAATAATTGATGCATGGATTGATTGATGGGATGTTGATGCTTTGCCTGGCCCAGGCATGAACCAAATGCTTCAGCATCACACAAGCCTGGCCAGGCAGAAATATTTTACATCTCACGTCCACACCAGGCAGTACCGACCATCAAGGCATGAGGGTCAGGTCACGAACCAAACTGACCAATAAAGTTTGAGAGAGATTGAGGAGCCCCGATAAGGCTAAGTGGTGCGTCAGATAGCTGAGAGGGGGAAAGAGATATTCCATCCGCTCGACAATGCAGTGCATGTAAATTTTTTAGAAGTCAAACTTTGGAAACTTTGATCAGGTTTACGCAAATGTTATTTATATCTACAATACCAAAGATACAACATACAAAACTACATCTCATGGTGAATCTAATGGTATATGTTTGCCGTACTAGATGTAATTCTTTTTCTCCACGTACATGGTCAAACTTTGTGATGTTTGACTTTTCAATAAATCTATGTGCTATGGACGGAGGTGAGTGCCTCAGTCGAGACAGATCAAGTGCGTGTGAAGGAGAATGAGTAAGTGTGCATAAAGAGTATGTGTGTGAAAGAGAAAGTGACAACAAACGATAAATTAGAGAGAGAGAGTGTTTTTTCGTTTCTTATGCGAACATATCACGCATGCATCTCCGAGATGGAAAAGCAAGGTGAGGTGATACATGAAGATAGCTAGTGTGTGATTGTTTGCAACGGAGAGAGACACCCCTGTAGCACATGTCCAATAGAGGTCTGGCCAACAAGGAAAAAAGGTTGAGAGGGACACATGGATGGCATGGACGCATGGGGAGGGAGAGAGGGTGTGTTTGTGATAGAGAGATCCCCTCGAGATTGTGAGGGGACTATATGGGTGGGAGATCGAGGGAGTGCGTGCACGATAGAAAGATGCCCCAAGAGAAATCGAGATAGACCATGCACATGTTTGTGATGGAGACTAAGATTAGCTAGTCATATACATATAGGGGGACTGCGTGTGCGTACAATTGAGTGAGAGACCATCATACTTGGCTAGCTGGGCATGAGATTGTGTGTGTGTGTGCGTGTGAGATGGAGAGAGAACGATGGATAGAGATAGAGTTTTAGATGGGCCTATCGAGTGCGAGTGAGATATGCATGTGTATGTGTGACCCAGGTGGATGGAGAGTTTGAGAGAGGGGGGAAGAGCTCCAAGACGACACAGTGGTGCGTGAGAGAGTTACGGGCAAAGAGCCAAGGAATTTGTGTGCGTACGATGAGTGCCCCAGAGATATCTAGCTTGGACTAGCTAGAGTATCATACATAGTGTGCGAGAGAGACCTATAGATGGTGTATATATGAATGCGAACTAGAAAGACCCCCCTCCCCCCCCCCACACACACACAGAGAGAGAGAGAGGGACTAGCAAGGTTTTTGTGCCGGATGCGTGCGACAGAATTGAAGATTGTCAGCGAGAGAGTGAGAGAGAGAGAACTGGAGTCCGGGAGAGGGGGAGGTCGCGTTTTATGCATCAAAGACTGATATAAACCATGTTTCAATATAAACTTGCATTCAAATATTTAAATTGGAGAACATGTTGTCTGCAATCCACACATGAACAGATATGCGTATATCAAACAAGTTCATTAATTTGACTTTCAATATGTTCATGGAGTACTATAATACTATACAACATGCTACTCGATTGAGGTGTTCAATTTTGGATTTAGTTCACTATTTTGACCTACTGAACGAGCTAGTTAATTGAATCGAGATATTTCATTTTCGGTTTGATTCGCGTTTTTTAGTGGGTCAACTATTTGTCATATAGTAAATCGCTAGCAACGAGCATGTAAAAACACATTACTCCCGAGCATCATCTCTCCATCTAAAAAAGAAGTGGCAAGCTAATATTTCAAAATTTGATTTGAATCGACTTGGTAAGGTAGACGTGTATGCTCGTTCTCCCAAAATTTGAACGAACCGTTAAACATCCTCTCTGCTCGGTGGAATTCGCCCGAGCAAATAAATGGGAGATGTGAAATTACCGTCCTATGTGGGACACGCATCAATTGGCCCGTTGTACATCGAGGCTAGGTCCGTAACTTCATCCAAGCGCGCATTCTCCTCGGCAGAAATGACATGTGCCGAATAATTCATAAACCATGGTCGGCAAAACACGCTCTCCTCGCCCGAAATAGCTCGCGCCCACTATTTCAAAACACGCTCTCCTCGCCCGAATTCGCTCGCGCCCACTATAGTTCAAAACACGCCCTCCTCGCCCGAAATCGCTCCCGCCCACTATTTGGGGAGAAGCAAAGTTACTCTACTATCCCCGACCCTCAGTACACAGACCCAAGCCGCGAAGCCTATAGGCAAGGGTAGAACTGTAACTCCCCCTCACTTTTCAGACAAATGCGTCCGTAAGACATGGTTCCACTCCCCTCCCAATTCCCCCCTGCCCGCCCCCATTCATACCTCGTGGGCGCCAAATCACCTTCTCCCTGGGAAGCTCCCTTCTCCGGAGCCGCGAAGCCTTAGCCCCACCTCCATGGCGCCCCCCACCGCACCAATTTCACAGCCTCCCTCCTCCCTAATGCCGGAGACGCTGTCCAATTGCCGTCGTGCACTGGGTCGTGTGCCTCTTACTCCGTGCTGCTGGTGCTGCCTCGACGACGGTCGCGTGAACCGTACCGGAGCCGATTCACCCCCGCCGTTGTTCACGGCGCCGGAGCGGCTCCAACTTCGGATCCGTCCAGAGTCCTGGCGCTGCTTCCGCGTAGCCGTCGACCGTGGCGACATCGCTCTTTCCCTGCCGCCGATTGCCACCACAACCGTGCCGGCCTCACCGACTCGGCAGCTGGACCTGCCTACTTCACCATGCCGCCAGATAGGTCGCACCCTCATCTGAAATCACTTTATTTAGGTGTGAGTTGTCTGAATTTTTATTCTGGGCCAATCGATTCCCAATGGGAAGCAGCACCCCTCGAGGCGGCGGAGCTCCTAGGCTGCCGGTTGGCTGGTGTCTAACGTAAGGGTGCGGGGTCGCAAGTTCACCGCGGAAGCAGCGCTTAGATGGCTATCTTTTAGAGTTGCGTGGGTTGAAGGTACTGCCGCCGCTGGATCTGGATGACGGGGAGTCTTTGTGGATTGGCTCGGGGGTGGCGCAACCACGGCAGTGCGGTGGGGCAGGGAGCGGGGTTTTGGCCGGGGCCCCGGACGGTGGAGGCAGGCTGCTCTGCCGTTGGTCGCTGGCTCTTCGGGGAAGATTCCGAACAGTGTCAGCCGGGAGGCACAAGACGGCCATCAAGCCATCCGGCGTAGATCGGACAGTACCAAAATAAAATAAAATCGTGTGACCCCAATTTAGTCTTCAATCAACAGACGTGTGACCACTCTCGTACCTTGCTGTTGATCTCTTAGTGTATTTCTTCGGATCAAAGAGATATGTCGTTCTTAACATTATGCGTTGTCTGCATCTTCAAACACACCGTCTTCCGACTCACCGCAGCTGCTCCAACAAGGGAAGCATACACCAGAAGGGAGCTACAGTCCCACTCAACAGTTCCCTGCATCGAATGCGCGTGCCCGACATGGACAGCCACAACAACTACAGGGCCATCGACAAGTCAGCACATGATTCTCACTCCTATGGATGGCAACCAGATAGGTTGTACCCTCATCTTAATTGTGTGCAACATTTATGGCTTTGTTATTCATCTAAGCACGGAAAATAGATCATCACATTTCACTGTATATTCATGATGATCTCTTACGGGTCTTGTTCAGGAGTTCACGTTGTTCCATAGTTCAGCTAAGATACTTGTTCTTTAGGTAACGTTGTTCCATAGTTATCATCCATCAACCAATGCTATCCCACAGGCTGGTGATTATAGTATTATACCACTTCTAGTATTACCTATGTTGTTCTTTAATACTTTTGTGTGCCATCTAGTTAATCTTGAGTACAAACGATACATATTCTGTAGCTTTCATCTGTGTTCTCCCTTTAGTTTATGAGACCTGTTGCAGCTAGTTAACCCCAGTCCTACTATTTATGTCGTCTCCTACAGGCACTCATTTACATAAATCTAACTACTAGTTGTCTTCCATGCATGTCAGATATAATTGCACACACTGATATATCCACAAGAACCTCACGGAGCAATGTAAAGGCCAATAAACTTGATGTCAATGATACCCAATATGATGGAACATGTAAAGGGAGTTCTTCAGAAGACTTGCATAAAAGATGATGAATCCTCTTAACCCCACAAGGTCCTTGCTCTAACTTGGTCTGTGATATGGGTACAACATGCATATAATGTCCTGGAGTGTATCTACTCTGTTGCAATGCCATGTGCTTAGCATGCTGATCATGCATGTAAATATGTCATGCCTTCCTGTTTTTCAGTACCTATTCCATTCATGATAACATGTTTTCAAATTCAAGTACTGTCATTCTACTCTATCGCAATGCCATCTGCTTAATTTGGACATCATGCTTCTGAATATCTTATGCATTGTTATTCATCAGTATGTACTTCATCTGTATGCGATACCATGTTTTTTTTACATTGAAGTGCTGTTCTAGTGCTCTGTTGCAATGCCATCTTATTTTCCCAATCATACACGTGTATGTTGCCTTAGTTATTTCTGTACGTATTCCGCTAGCATATAGTTTTACATTCAACTAGTTTTTTTTGCTGTGTTGTCCTATCGTATCCCTAGCTCTTACACCATACTCCCTCCATCCGGATTACATGTTGCCGAAATGGATAAAAAAGGATGTATCTAGAACTGAAATACGCCTAGACCCATCCATTTTTTTCCGGATGGAGGGAATACATGTCAATATGTCATGCCTTTCTATTCTTCAGTACCTATTCCACCTCTCTGTTGTCGCATATTTTATAATTAAAGCACCATTCTTCTATACAAGGCATGCAAGGGGAAGATGACTATGTTAGAATCTGAAGGGTTACAAACAAGGCCTTTGCAAAATATCCAAACGCCATGAGATAATAAACCAACTCCAGTTTTTATAGATACTGCTCCAACACAGAGAAACCCAACTCCTACTGATAATAAGCAGATTCCAGTGGCCAAAGAACTAGTCTGCTCCAGTCCAGCAAAAATATGTCAACTCAATTCTAAGAAGCGTGTGCGTATCCTTGCATCATGAAATTTTATAGCATGCTGATCATATTTTCTACATGTTTCTTACCCATCTCTCTTTTAGAAAATAAGCTTAACAGATAGAAGAATTTCTGCAATGGTATCGTTTATGAGGAAAGATTCTTGCAGGAATTCTCTGTGCTCCAATGTAGATGTAAGTACCTGTTGTATATCACTATATTTTTACATCAGCATGTATTTTGTTAATCGGCGTGAATCCAACCTTTATCTGATCTAAATTTAGTTGTAGCAAAATGTATGATTAAAGGCCACAATGTTGATTTTTGTAAGGAAAACTGCCTGGTAGTTTTGCATCCTGAGCTACATGAATGTACTATCTCATATCAGTGGTTTGAATACTTTGGTTCTGCAGTGGGTTTTTCAGTGTTTTTTTTACTGTGTTGTCCTGTCGTGGCCCTAGCTCTTACATCATACTCCCTCCGTCCGGATTAAATGTCACAGAAATGGATAAAACTGGATGTATCTAGAACTGAAATACGCCTAGACCCGTCCATTTATTTCCGGATGGAGGGAATACATGTCAATATGCCTGTCTTTCTATTCTTTAGTACCTATTCCATCTCTGCTGTAGCATGTTTTATAAATGAATCACCATTCTTCTATATAAGGCATGCAAGGGGAAGATGGCTCTGTTAGAATCTGAAGGGTTACAAACCAGGTCTTTGGAAAAGATCGAAACGCCAGGAGATAATAAACCAACTCCATTTTTCATAGATACTGCTCCAGCACAGAGAAACCCAACTCCCACTGATAATAAGCAGATTCCAGTGGCCAAAGAACTAGTCCGCTCTAGTCCAGCAAAAGAATATCAACTCCATTCTAAGAAGCGTGTGCGTATCCTCGCATCATGAAATTTTATAGCATTCTGATCATATTTTCTACATGTTTCTTACCCATCTCTCTTTTAGAAAATAAGGTTAAACAATAGAAGACTTCCTCCATTGGGATCGTATTCGAGGAAAATATCTTGCGGGAATTCTCTGTGCTCCAATGCTGATGTAAGTACCTGTTGTATATCACTATATTTTTACATCAACATGTATCTTGTTAATCAGCGTGAATCTAACCTTTATCTGATCTAAAATTAGTTGTAGCAAAATGTTAAAGGCGCCAATGTTTATTTTTGTAAGGAAAACTGCCTGGTAGTTTTGCATACTGAGCTGCATGAATGTACTATCTCATATCACGCACATTACTGAATTGTAGTGCTTCTTTGGTTGCCCATTCGTTCATTGTGTCAATGTTGCTTTCGTACACCTTACTTGGCTGATGATAGTTGTGCCATATTGTGTTAATTTGGTGTAGGCTACTTGCCCAAACGTTCGTTGTTTCAATGTTGCTTTCCTATTATCTGACTTGGCCAATGATAGCAATGCTAGTGTGTTAATTTTGTGCAGGCTGCTGAAGATAAGAAGACAAACTCTGAAAACAACAAGGCAACCCCATTGTTTCTTTCCAGTAAATCTAGGCCAGGTAATATGGCAATAACTCATGATTAATCTGTTTGGTTCCCGTCCTAATTTATGTTATGATGCAGTGGTCAAGACACTCTCCACTATCAATAATACAAGCCTGCCAAAATCGCCATCTGAATCTGTTCAGTATCCTCTGTCTCGAATGCAACGGAATAAATGTATGTTTCTGAACCAATTAATGGCTGAAGCAATGATAGAAATGGTGGATGAATCAGAGGTGCCGAGTCGTGCGACACAACAACTGATCAATGTTTTTAGAGACAGTGTAGCAAAGCAGAAAGAACTTGCCCACATGCTTATGGGCGTCATCTGTGCTGAGGTTGCAGATTGTGACGTTGTAGATGGTTAGGTTCTGCACATTTATTTGCATTGGCATCAATCTTTGATTGCCCAGTGGATGTAATATCCTGTAATATATGTTGGATGTGCAACGTTATTCCCTATATGCCGTACCTTTGCGTGATCGGTTCTGGTCCTGTGCATAATTTCATCGTAATGGGCTCAAATTATCTAATTTGGCCTAAAGACATGTACAAATTTTAGTGGGCCCATTAAGTTAATGGGTCGTTACTAGGCCGAAAGTTAATGGTCGGCCCTCTTACCTCCCGGGTCGTTAACAGGCCGACATCGAAGCGGGCAACAGGTGGCCCCAGTTTATTTCACGGGCCGTTACTAAGTTTGGGCTACATATGGCCCAACTATACTGTAGGCCTTTATCAGGCTGAAAGAGACAGCGGGCTTGTACTGGACCATGAAGACCATGGGCCGCTAAGAGGCCGAAAGTCAGGTCGTATTGTAAATGGCCCAACTATGTTGTGGGCCTTTAGCAGGCCGAAAGAGAAACCGGGCTAGTATTGGACCATGAAGGGCATGGGCCGTTAAAAGGCCAAAACTAAGGTCCGACTACAAATGGCCCAACTCATTTATGGTCCGTTAACAGGCCGAAAGGCACACAGGGCCGGGAATTGGCCCAACAGTTAAATGGGTCGCTAAAAGGCCAAAACTCAGGTCCGACTACAAATTTCCCAACTGATTTATGGGCTGTCAACAGGCTGAAAGTGACACCGGGCCAGAAAATTGGCCCAACACTTAAATGGGCCGATAAAAGGCCGAAACTCAGGTCCAACAACAAATGGCCCATCAGATTTATGGGCCGTCAACAGGCTGAAAGACTCACTGGGCCGGAAACTAGCCCAACATTTAAATGGGTTGCTAAAAGGCCGAAAGATGTACATCCTGAAAATTGGCCCATCCATTAAACGGCCCGTTAGGCCGAAATCTCATCGGGCCGATATTGAGCCCAGATATATAGCGGGCTGTTAACGGGCTCGAACTGACGATGGGCTGCAATGGTGTCAAATCTTTAACGGGCCGTTGACGGGCCGAATTGGCACATCTCGTATGGGCCGTGGGCTTAAATGGACCTGACACAAGTAGGCCTTATATGGGCTAGCTTGCTAATTTTTACTGGGCCAGCCTTTTCACAGGAATGGGCCTCTGTTGGGCCGTGCCACGTGTCGACGTATCATAGGCGTCTTCCATCCAATGAGTGGATGACATCTGTCCCAACGATGAGCCGACACGTGTTTCCTCCAGCCAATGATGATTTTACACCTGGAAAATCCCCATTGGTCGGGGCTGTTAATGGGTTATCGGATCCAAAACCCGACCTGATAGCTTAACAGCGTTTCGTTACGGTGGATGCCACGAGTCGGTCACCCTTGACGAAAGCACTTCTGTGACGCGTGATTTATCGTCATGGAAGTGGACACTTCCGTGATGATAATTTTGGTAATGTCAGGGAACACTTCTACGACAGCACAGGTATGACTATCTTGATTCTGTCATAAATTTGTCATGGATGTACATGCATGACAAAAAATGCAACCTACTGTGACAAACACGTATCATCACGGAAGTGTATTTTTTTGTAGTGTTCACATTGTGTCATTACATGTGACCAAGTTATCAGAAACAATAATAAACCTATAATACGACAATTATTTAAGAAAAATAGTTCTCAGAAATGAGCTATCATGTGTGAAGATTCATGGCTTCCAAGCTAAATGATCAATCTTATGGCCACATTTATGGCATAGTTTGTTAAAATAATCTCATATTGTGCACAAGGAGGCATCTTGGAATGGCAAACAATGTTGCCTAAGGAAGTTTCATTTTCTTTGGACGGGAAACTCATTTTCCATTTTTTGAGTGCCTAAAATGAGTTTTTTGTGAAGGACCTACCATATATTTGTTGCAAAATCAGACTAAATTAATTTTTTTAAAAATTAGGCCATATCAATTGACCAAATGGTTGGGTGTCAAAAGATTTGATCCACCTCTCATGAAAAAGACAATTTTTCACCGATTCAACGAGAAGTGGGTCAAATTTGAAATGTCACTGCCTCATAGTTTGCTCTTTATTTTATTTCAAAAAATCATTTATAGGTACATAAGTATCTATTTAATGAAATAAACACCAAAAGTTTCCAAGATTCAACCACTAGCTTGGAACGGTCACACCCGCTGTTTTGACCGCATTTTGAAATGGGCATGAAAAATTCAAAAAATGGAAAACCTTCGCATTGTGTCACTATATGTGACCAATTTACCAGGAAATATAATAAACTTGTAATATGACAATTCTTTAAAATAAGTGTTCTTAGAAATGAGTTATCATGTGTGAAGATTCATGGCTTTCAACCAAAATGATCAATCTTATGGCCACATTCATGGCATAGTTTGTTCAAATGATCTCATATTATGCACAATGGTGCATCTTGGAATGGTAGACAATTTTTCCTAAGGAAGTTTTCATTTTCTTTGGACGAAAAAATCATTTTCCATTTTTCGAGTGCCCAAAACGAGTTTTTTCGTGAAGGACCTACCATATATTTGTTGCAAAATTGGACCAAATCATTTTTCTAATATTAGGCCATATTTAATGCACAATTTACCAAATGTTTGGGTGTCAAAAGCTTTAATCCATCTCTCGTGAAAAAGATAAATTTCTGCCGATTCAGTAGGAAGCGGGTCAAATTTGAACTGCAGCTGCCTTATAGTTTGCTCTTTATTTTTTCCAAAAATCATTTCTAGGCACATAAGTATCTATTTAATTATATATACATGGTGTGGTGGTGATACGCCGAGGTTTGGACGGTGGCCGAGGGCCCCAACTCCAGAGCGCGTGAACTGGCATGCCCATCGCGTGACCGTGGCGTTGCCACGCGTTCTGGTTGGCCTAGGCATGTCTGGTGGGTTGGGCACTGCCCTAATAGGTGGTAGGAATAAGAAAGCAATAGAAGAATCTCACGAGGATACTGAACTAAGATCAAACATGAATTAGCAGCCAAGTGTTTGATTTGTGGTCGAGAAAATGCACATGGCCAATGGGCTTGAGTTTTGACCAAGGATGACCATCTACTAAGGAGTCTGTCTTGGCAAATTTGCAGCTCAAATGAAGGAGCCTAGGTGTCACTTGCTTTGCAAAGTACCACACTGGACAAAATATGAATGTTGAAGCTATGCTCAAATGATTGAATTGATTGAGCTTAAATTTGGAGGAGGATGATAATTTGGGCATATGAAGGCACTGTAAAAATTTCATACCATTTGGATAAATAAAAATGGTACTTCCTTCACAGTGCTCTCAACTGAAAAAGAAAATTGGGAAAATATTGAGGGAAATTGGCTAAATTAAATGAGCTAAAATTTGGTGGAGGGAGGTTCTATGGGCAGGGTCATGTCCTGGTAAAATTTCAGCAATTATAAATTAATCTAAAATATAGTTGCTTTACAAACTGAAAATATTACTAGAAACAAAGATTGGATGATGAGCTCACATGGATTGTTAGATGTGGCTCAAATTTTGTGGAGAGCTATGATTTGGGCATATAGAAGATGTGGAAAAATTCAACTCATTGGGATATGCCTAGCTAGCACTTCCTTCACAATGGTTCTAGCCGAATAGAAACTTTGGAAATTTGCTGAGGAAGATTTACTAGGCAAATGGAGTTGAATTTTGTCATGCGGCAATGATTTGGATAGTAAAGAGTGCCCATTTTTTTCGGGAATTTTGGGAATGACAGAAATATAGGCTGCTTTACAACCTAAGGCAAAAATTGACACATGGACATGATACATAGGCAAAATTGATGAGGTGGCGCCTAGTCATAGCAATGCACCACAATTTAAAAGGCTATGGCTATCTATATTGGTCGTGATCATCTAGAAATAAGGCAACTGGCCAGTGTTGTTTGCTTTATGACCATTTCGAGTAAGGAAATTATGACCTTTCTGACCAAAATGGTCGTTATGGTTTAGGGTTTGGAGCCCCCCGAACAGCTTATGACCAATTGGTCTCAAGTGGTCGTATATTTATGAACAATCTTCCAGGGTCACTGACAGAAGGTCACAAATTGACATATTTCTTGTAGTGAGCTGCCCTCCGAGGTACCCCGAGTCCTTCTTCTTCACCCGGGGGATCCAAGTTATGTTCCTCAAGAGAGATTTGTCTTCAGTCCGGGGGATAAACAAGTGGCAAAACGAATCAACATTGGGGTCGATCCCAATGAAGTTTTCGCACAAATGGGCAAACACCGCCATGCATGACATAGAACTGGGTGTAAAATCCAACAAGCGGAACCCAAAGGCATACATCATGGTAGAGAAGAAATAGGAATAAAGACAAGAAAGGCAGCCGTAAACATACGCGCAGAAGAAGGGGTATGAGTCTGTTAAGGGGTTGGGCCCATCCGGAAGAACCACCGGTGCCCCATGGTCGTCCTTGGTCTCTCTCCCCCACATGAACGCATAACTCGCAATCAGAGTATTGGCGTCCAGGTCCGACGACGAGAAGACGGCATTCTCCCACCGCCGCCTATCCAACTCCTCCGCCTCCTTCCTCTTCTCCTCCGCTGCGTGGTCCACAGACTTAGCCGCCCGCTTCCCTCTTGCGGCACTTTTCTTGCGCCCCATTTGAAGCTCTGAGGAAGAAAGGGGATCTGGCGAGGTCTAAAGATGGGTGGTGGTGGCGGAGGTGGTTTCCGTCGCAAGGAAGGAGATGAAGCGAAGGGGAAAAGGGTGTGAATGAGAAGCACCCCCTCCGCGTTACCTTTTTATGGGGAATACGCGAGGGGGCTAGCTCTTCGCTGTTTTCCTGATAGGCGCCGCTCTTGCAGGCGCACTACCGAATAACTTCTGCAAGCCCACGTTCCCATGACCCGCAGTAACTGCATGGAATGGACATGTGATTGACAGGTCACGATGGCAAAACTGCATCAACAACATTTTTTCACCACGTGTTTGTGCACTTTTTGGGCCTAATCCAATTATTCCCCTCGAGGCATATGGCTCGGGACGGGGGGCTCCTGTCGGTGTACATAAGCCGGGGTGTTTGTTTCCCCCTGACTTGTGCACAGACAAGCGCAACTGCCGGGCCGGCCAGGTCCTTCCGGGCGTCATGAGAACCAAAGTGGGATGACACTATGCAACATTCAAGCCAGAGAAGCCACTCTTCGTGAGATACAAGAGCACATTAAGAAGACCAAGCAAACAACCAATCCAAGGATCTCTAGGAAAGCTTCCCCTGCCAGCCTGGCGGGGTCAAAACTGCGCCTGGGATCAAGGCCGATCCGCGCCCAGCAAGGCCTTCGGAGCCACCAAGACCAAAGCAAAACCTCAAAGCAAAGGCACGACAAGCTCCGTGTCGGCATGACCCTACTAGTCACCACCACTCCACCTCATCGAGACTCCAGTCACTAATCGATGAGGTGTCAAGCCCTTGAGCGGCTAGGTGGATCTTGCCGGGCACGTGGCAGCCTGCTGGAGGAGAGGTTACCTTTAACGATACCCACCCCAGAGACATGTCAAGCAAATAAGAGGTGGTTAAGTAAGCGGTGGAGGAACCCTGCCGGGGCAGCTTCTCCACACGACACCTAAGCAAGCATTTATGGCATTTTGTCCTAAACTGTCAGAGTTAGGTATGATAGCACTGTTAGCTGTCAAATCATCACGTAATGAGTGTTTTGCCACTATGGTCGCCCCTTAAGCTATAAAAGGAGCTCCGAGGCAACCTAGCAAAGGATTTGATCTTTTAATCCTCTAGCACTAGTACGCGCGTAGCTGCTCTCCCCGAGGCACCCTTGCCGGGCTTGAGCGCTCTGCATCTTCATGCTCCTTCCAATCAATCCACCAAAGCAGGAGTAGGGTTTTATGCCACACATTGGCCCGAACATGGGTAAAAATGAGTCTCCTCGCCGCATTGCCTTGTCGCTTCTTCTCTTTGTGCAATGTGATCATCCCCCCACCGAACCACAAAGGGCCAGTGGTCCCATAGGTCATCATGATCCACCATGACAGTAGCAAAGTTTCTCCACGAGGGAGGAAGCTTAGTGATGATGCCTCCGGCAACAAACTTGTCCGGTAACATACAATTGAAGTGCTCAAATTCTCTATCAGACGACTGTATCTCGTGAGCTTGCTCAACCATGGAGTGCTCATCAGTCATCCTCGTTGGGGAAGCACCAGGGGAGGAGCGGTGCTGCATGGGGCGGTGGAGCAGCGCCGGCCGTTGGTGGCTAGGAGGTCTGGTGGGTCGGTTGTGCACCGCAAGGAGAAGTGGCGGCACACTGGGAGGCGGGAAGATGGCATACCGTGGGGCAGGACGGCGGTGGCGACGCGATCCGGTGAGGGTGGCGACGGTGGCGGCACGATTTGGGAGCGCGACGGTGGCAAAGTCCCAATTCGGGGAGGGTGGCCAGATCCAAGAGGTGGGGGTTAGGAAGGTATCGTTGGCGCACATGTTTAGCGAGTTTGGGTACATCCAATCGAGGCCTATATAGGACCTGTTGTTATCATAATACAATTCTAATACCATGATTATGATAGTGCTACTCTATCATGCATATCAATCGGATTTTACACTAATTAAGTAGGAATTGAATCCTCTACACTAAGAGTATCAATCAGAATGTACACAACTAATTAAGCACATCAGCAGACTCCACACTAAACATATCAATCGGATTCTACATTAAGTAACACTTACCATGACATGGCCGCTGGTTACATTGGTCCTTGTCAGACGGGTCACGAATGGCACCCCAACATAGTGATCACTGGACGAAAGTTTGTCCAACAGATTGTTGGTCCCGTCGTCGTTTAACTGCATTCTTTGGTCAAAGACGACATCATACATAACGGTCAACCTGGGTCTTTGTCCTCTTAAGGAGAAGGTGATCAATTTACCCGTACTGCGATGATTGTGGGCGAGGAAACGATCCCATTCAATTCCTTCCAACTGGGTCATGGTTGGTCCTTTTCGACCTTCAAAGTGTAGGGCCCCCCGGGCCCTCAAAGACCACGATGTCTTTGGTCAGCTCATTGAATTTTAACCTCACATTACATGGGACGATCTATGTAACGAAAACAGAAACACGCACAACATTAACGATTATAGAAAAAAAGAACAGAATTATATCCTATCATGAAGTGCATTGGTCGATGTGCCATTCTACAAAAAAATATATCATTTGCATATTTCACATGGTGGTGGATGGGTCATTCTACGTGCTAACTGTACAGCCGGTTTGTACAGTACTAAATCGAATTCTAGTTACTGAGAATAATCAGATTGTAGCTACTACTCAATCAACACGAAAGACTACTATCCGATTTTACATTTTAACTCCCCACCTTTATTTCTCATGCTCGATCTCTTAAAACTGAAATGAAAAAGTGCTGTCTATGGTCATATTGTCATTGTTCGTAACATTTCCTTCAGGATTTTTAAAATACCGGAAGGCAATTTCTCTTATGGAACAATACGATGGGTACATACATCCTCCAGAATATGCATACATCCATACAAATTAGTATAGCATATTGCAGCAACAAGCAGGGAAAAGAACATATTGTTTGGGCATCGAATTCAAGCTACACTACTCAATCAATATGGGAAGGGGATGAAGAAAAGGGGCGCGAGGGGAGGAGATCTCACCTAGTCACCCGGAGGTGGCGTCGACGGCGACGAGTGGCAATGCCGGGCGAGGTCCGGAGGGCGTGGCGGCGGCGACGCCGGGCGAGGTCCCGAGGGCGGCGGCGGCGACGTCGGGCGAGATCCGAAGGTGGAGGCGGCGCTGGTGGACAGGAGGGGAGCGAAAATGATATGGTTAAATCGGATTTACTGGGCAGGCGCGGGTAGATAGAAGATGTACTATTCCCGGCGTTGGCGAACTCCTCCCATGCCATTCCTATTTTATATTTTTTATTTAATAATATAAGCTAAGAGGGAGTAGAATTTTGTGGAGAGTGAAAGTGAATAAATTTGAGAAACAAAGGGATGTCAATACTTCTATGTATAGACAAAACTTAATGCCAGCGTTCCTAAAAATGCCACGTCAACACTACTTTTTTTTATCTATGACGTGTATATAAAGCCTACGCGAGCAATATCTTCCAACTGGTCAGCACAGCTAGGCCCACATAGTAATAACGTGTGGCAAAATATCCACGTCAACACTACTGGCAAAATATCCACGCCAGCACTACCCATATATAGCTGGCATATCAATTATGGCTACACCAACATTATTTGAAAAAAATAGTGCCGTCGTTGATGAAAATGGCGCACCATGAAAGTTATGATTAGCACCTTTTCCACTAGGGTATTGTCTTGTTGATTGCTAATATTGTTTGTGTGGTTCCATAACTTTGGTGCACTGTAGTGCAATACTTTTTAACTATTTGCACATTTAAATTTTAAGAAAAAATTATATATATTTTTCAACAATTTATTATGCATATAATTTATCTTAAATTATATTTAAAGTTGGATCATCTATTTTGGAACGGAGTGAGTATTACTCTATCGCAAAATAAAAGGGCGCGCCACCGCACCTCTCCCTCTCACCCTCTTCCTCTCGTTTGCTAAAAAAAACCTAAACGCTGTCCGGTGCGCGTGCGCTATCAGACGCGCTGGAGCGGCCGCACAAGAGCCGTCGATCTCGCGTGACTGGACGACACGTGCCGTGGTGGACCGACCAGGTGTGGAACAGATTCGTGACGGTTGGTTTTGTCGATTCCCCTTCGAAATCAGAAAACGCGACCTCTTCCTCCACCCCCCGGTTCCCCCGTTCCCCATTCCACTTCACACTCCGCCCGGCGACGAGCCAAATCCCCACGAAATCCCTAGCTTCACCGCAAGCACGGGCGGCGGGAGAGCCGACGACGAGTTAATTCACGGAGAAAGGCGACGGCCCGGCGAAGGATTTCCGCAGCAGTTTGACGGGGTGAGGCCGGGGCGCGGGTGCCGTAGAAGGAGGAGAAGGTAGCGGCGACGGGGGAGGGGGTTGGAGCGGTGGTTCTGCGCGAGGCGGCTGTTGAGTAAATAGGCAGTTTTTCGATTAAATTAATCCATGAATAAATCATGAGCATGACATGGACAGCATTGATAACATACTGATTATGATCTAACAGAGCATGTACTACGCATATAGTAGAGACATCTACGCATACCGCTAGTACTGCTACAACAGAAAGAAACACGAGAGGGATAAGCGATGTATACCCTCCAATCGGCCACGCGGTGGCGGTGGCGGTGACAGCAGCCGCGGCATCCTCGGCGGCCTTCTTGTCGGCCTCGGCTTTCTCAGCGGCGGCACGGTCGGTGTCGGTCGACATGGTGATGATGAAGGTGATGCGGACGTAGATGAACAGAAGCGAGCAGTCGCGTAGTCGCTACCCAAAAACCTAATCGCCCCTCTCCCCGTACAGGATCCGGAGAGGCGTGGTTTCGGAGGCCTGCTCTCCCGTCAACCGTGTACGCGGTGAACGGGACGGAGTCGCCGGCGGCAGCAGCAGCAGAGGAACGACGTGGGCGTGGAGGCGGAGATGCGTTCTGTTTCGTGACGGCTAGGGTTGGCAACGCCCCACATATATATGTGCGGCCGCGCGTGGAGAGACATGGGCTGAACCCACGTCCAAGTCGGTAGCCCACGATCCGACGTCTCAGATCGTGGCCCCACCTGTCAAAGACTCTCCGTTCCTGACCGGCAAAAAGAAGCGCATAGGAGTGAGCTCGGCTCGGCTCAATCCCGCAACCCGCGGCGCGTCGTGACGAGGCGTGGCGTGGCGAGGCGAGCGGAGGAGGAGGAGTGCGCGAGGGCCTCATCTCTTCTCAAGCTCCAATAGCATGAGGGAGAGAGTCCCTTATAAACCACTCCAACTCTCCTTCCACTTCCAAGGTGGGACTAAACTTCCCACACACCTAGTGCCATATAACCCACATGGGCCCTTAGAGATTTTTCAGAAATTGCAATATGGGCCTAGAGCCCATCTCAGATTTCAGCAATCCCCCACCAGATCTCGAGGGCCCATAGTGTCCTCTGTTCCAAATACTGTTTTGATATACTAGTGTTTCAGTGAAGACCTATTAAGGTTGAGCTTCACCTAGAGCAAGTAGCTACATTCCTTCACAACTGAACAATGGACTATGCCTTGAATTGTCAGTTTGGCGTAAAGAAGTTTCACCACATGTCTTACTAGTACTGGGCTGCCGAAGGCTGACCCCTCGGGTGGAGCATATAAGTCACACTCCTGGCCTATTCATGAGTTTACTAGAGATCACCCCAATCTCATAGACTGTGACTAGCAGTCGGGCTCACATAGGTGTGTTCCTCCAAAGATCGCTTTGTAGGATAGCATCTTGCTTATACATATAAGCCTTGGAACACATTAAGACAATAGTCATCCTTCCGTACAGTTTCCGAGAGTATTGCATCTCCAACGGAGTGGGTTAGTAAAGTTACTCTCCTCAGTTCACCACTGGCTTGTTTCCCCAGGTCCTACTTCACGGGATCTCCGATCACATAGGTTGGGTTACCACCATGGTAACTCATGTGGGTCTCATACCCATCTCCCTCGATGCACTATCTATCACTACACGTGATAGCCCTTTCGTAAAGGGATCTGCCAGATTCTTAGCCGTATGGACATAGTCCAACGCTATCACTCCGGAGTTTCTTAATTTTCTGACAGCCTTTAATCTCATTCTTATGTGTTTGTTGGACTTCATGTTGTCCTTTGAACTCTTCACCTTGGTGATAACAGTCTGATTATCACAGTTCATAAGGATAGCCGGAACCGGTTTATCAACCAGTGGCAAGTCCATCAAAAGATCTCGAAGCCATCCTGCTTCAACACCAGAAGTGTCTAATGCTGTTAATTCTGCTTCCATTGTCGATCTCGTTAAGATCGTTTGCTTGCAAGACTTCCAAGAAACAGCGCCACCTCCAAGAGTAAACATATACCCAGTTGTGGCCTTCATCTCATCAGCATCAGAGATCCAATTCGCATCACTATACGGAGAGCGATCGTTCCTGTAGGAGTCACACCGGCGACCCAGAACACGTTCATGGCCGTGAGCCATAAGGTGGTTTTAGTCTGCCAACGCTTAAAGTACGTCCCCGTAAACGGGGACGGTTTCAGTGCAGCAGCAAAACCAGAATTCGAAAAACTCCTACAGATATTAGGTTTTTGGATTGATGAGAAAATAGGCAGTTTTCCGATTAAATTAATCCATGAATAAATCATGAGCATGACATGGACAGCATTGATAACATACTGATTATGATCTAACAGAGCATGTACTACGCATATAGTAGAGACATCTACGCATACCGCTAGTACTGCTACAACAGAAAGAAACACGAGAGGGATAAGCGATGTATACCCTCCAATCGGCCACGCGGTGGCGGTGGCGGTGACAGCAGCCGCGGCATCCTCGGCGGCCTTCTTGTCGGCCTCGGCTTTCTCAGCAGCGGCACGGTCGGTGTCGGTCGACATGGTGATGATGAAGGTGATGCGGACGTAGATGAACAGAAGCGAGCAGTCGCGTAGTCGCTACCCAAAAACCTAATCGCCCCTCTCCCCGTACAGGATCCGGAGAGGCGTGGTTTCGGAGTCCTGCTCTCCCGTCAACCGTGTACGCGGTGAACGGGACGGAGTCGCCGGCGGCAGCAGCAGCAGAGGAACGACGTGGGCGTGGAGGCGGAGATGCGTTCTGTTTCGTGACGGCTAGGGTTGGCAGCGCCCCACATATATATGTGCGGCCGCGCGTGGAGAGACGTGGGCTGAACCCACGTCCAAGTCGGTAGCCCACGATCCGACGTCTCAGATCGTGGCCCCACCTGTCAAAGACTCTCCGTTCCTGACCGGCAAAAAGAAGCGCATAGGAGTGAGCTCGGCTCGGCTCAATCCCGCAACCCGCGGCGCGTCGTGGCGAGGCGTGGCGTGGCGAGGCGAGCGGAGGAGGAGGAGTGCGCGAGGGCCTCATCTCTTCTCAAGCTCCAATAGCATGAGGGAGAGAGTCCCTTATAAACCACTCCAACTCTCCTTCCACTTCCAAGGTGGGACTAAACTTCCCACACACCTAGTGCCATATAACCCACATGGGCCCTTAGAGATTTTTCAGAAATTGCAATATGGGCCTAGAGCCCATCTCAGATTTCAGCAATGTATTGATGAGAAAATAGGCAGTTTTCCGATTAAATTAATCCATGAATAAATCATGAGCATGACATGGACAGCATTGATAACATACTGATTATGATCTAACAGAGCATGTACTACGCATATAGTAGAGACATCTACGCATACCGCTAGTACTGCTACAACAGAAAGAAACACGAGAGGGATAAGCGATGTATACCCTCCAATCGGCCACGCGGTGGCGGTGGCGGTGACAGCAGCCGCGGCATCCTCGGCGGCCTTCTTGTCGGCCTCGGCTTTCTCAGCAGCGGCACGGGCGGTGTCGGTCGACATGGTGATGATGAAGGTGATGCGGACGTAGATGAACAGAAGCGAGCAGTCGCGTAGTCGCTACCCAAAAACCTAATCGCCCCTCTCCCCGTACAGGATCCGGAGAGGCGTGGTTTCGGAGGCCTGCTCTCCCGTCAACCGTGTACGCGGTGAACGGGACGGAGTCGCCGGCGGCAGCAGCAGCAGAGGAACGACGTGGGCGTGGAGGCGGAGATGCGTTCTGTTTCGTGACGGCTAGGGTTGGCAGCGCCCCACATATATATGTGCGGCCGCGCGTGGAGAGACGTGGGCTGAACCCACGTCCAAGTCGGTAGCCCACGATCCGACGTCTCAGATCGTGGCCCCACCTGTCAAAGACTCTCCGTTCCTGACCGGCAAAAAGAAGCGCATAGGAGTGAGCTCGGCTCGGCTCAATCCCGCAACCCGCGGCGCGTCGTGACGAGGCGTGGCGCGGCGAGGCGAGCGGAGGAGGAGGAGTGCGCGAGGGCCTCATCTCTTCTCAAGCTCCAATAGCATGAGGGAGAGAGTCCCTTATAAACCACTCCAACTCTCCTTCCACTTCCAAGGTGGGACTAAACTTCCCACACACCTAGTGCCATATAACCCACATGGGCCCTTAGAGATTTTTCAGAAATTGCAATATGGGCCTAGAGCCCATCTCAGATTTCAGCAATCCCCCACCAGATCTCGAGGGCCCATAGTGTCCTCTGTTCCAAATACTGTTTTGATATACTAGTGTTTCAGTGAAGACCTGTTAAGGTTGAGCTTCACCTAGAGCAAGTAGCTACATTCCTTCACAACTGAACAATGGACTATGCCTTGAATTGTCAGTTTGGCGTAAAGAAGTTTCACCACATGTCTTACTAGTACTGGGCTGCCGAAGGCTGACCCCTCGGGTGGAGCATATAAGTCACACTCCTGGCCTATTCATGAGTTTACTAGAGATCACCCCAATCTCATAGACTGTGACTAGCAGTCGAGCTCACATAGGTGTGTTCCTCCAAAGATCGCTCTGTAGGATAGCATCTTGCTTATACATATAAGCCTTGGAACACATTAAGACAATAGTCATCCTTCCGTACAGTTTCCGAGAGTATTGCATCTCCAACGGAGTGGGTTAGTAAAGTTACTCTCCTCAGTTCACCACTGGCTTGTTTCCCCAGGTCCTACTTCACGGGATCTCCGATCACATAGGTTGGGTTACCACCATGGTAACTCATGTGGGTCTCATACCCATCTCCCTCGATGCACTATCTATCACTACACGTGATAGCCCTTTCGTAAAGGGATCTGCCAGATTCTTAGCCGTATGGACATAGTCCAACGCTATCACTCCGGAGTTTCTTAATTTTCTGACAGCTTTTAATCTCATTCTTATGTGTTTGGTGGACTTCATGTTGTCCTTTGAACTCTTCACCTTGGTGATGACAGTCTGATTGTCACAATTCATAAGGATAGCCGGAACCGGTTTATCAACCAATGGCAAGTCCATCAAAAGATCTCGAAGCCATCTCGCTTCAACACCAGATGTGTCTAATGCCGTTAATTCTGCTTCCATTGTCGATCTCGTTAAGATCGTTTGCTTGCAAGACTTCCAGGAAACAGCGCCACCTCCAAGAGTAAACATATACCCAGTTGTGGCCTTCATCTCATCAGCATCAGAGATCCAATTCGCATCACTATACCCTTCAAGTACCGACGGGTATCCGGTATAGTGAAGTCCATAGTTCATAGTACCTTTCAGATAGCGCATAACTCTTTCTACAGCATGCCAATGTACATCACCCGGTTTGGAAACAAACCGGCTCAGTTTGCTCACAGCAAACGCGATGTCAGGCCTCGTTGCGCTCGCTAGGTACATCAGTGAACCAATGATTTGAGAGTATCTCAATTGATCTTTAGCCATGCCTTTGGACTTTTGAATCAACACGCTAGGATCATATGGTGTTTGAGATGGTGTGCAGTCCGAATATCCAAAGCGACTCAACACCTTCTCAACATAATGGGATTGCAGAAGTGTGATCCCACCCTCATTATCTCTCAGTAGCTTGATATTCAAGATAACATCAGCCACACCAAGATCCTTCATCTCAAAGTTCTGAGACAGAAAGGACTTAACCTCCTCAATGACTTTGAGGTTGGTTCCGAATATCAGTATGTCATCAACATACAAGCACAGTATAACTCCTTCGCCCCCACCATGGCGATAGTATACACATTTATCAGCCTCATTAACAACGAAACCAACAGATGTCAGAGTTGTATTAAACTTATCATGCCATTGCTTAGGTGCTTGTTTCAGGCCATATAAAGATTTTATCAACCTACACACCTTTCTTTCCTGACCATCTATCACAAAGCCATCAGGCTGTTGCATGTAGATTTCCTCCTTTAGCTCTCCATTTAGAAAAGCCGTCTTAACATCCATCTGATGGACGAGAAGACCATGTGAGGCCGCCAACGAGAGTAATACTCGAATGGTGGTCAGTCTAGCCACAGGTGAATAAGTATCAAAGAAATCTTCCTCTTCTTGTTGGTCATAGCCCTTGGCCACAAGCCTAGCCTTGTACTTTTCAATCGTACCATCGGGCCTAAGCTTCTTTTTGAACACCCACTTACATCCCAGTGGTTTGCAACCATAGGGACAGTCAGTGATCTCCCATGTCCCGTTAGCCATGATGGAATCCATCAGCGGCGGCACGGTCGGTGTCGGTCGACATGGTGATGATGAAGGTGATGCGGACGTAGATGAACAGAAGCGAGCAGTCGCGTAGTCGCTACCCAAAAACCTAATCGCCCCTCTCCCCGTACAGGATCCGGAGAGGCGTGGTTTCGGAGGCCTGCTCTCCCGTCAACCGTGTACGCGGTGAACGGGACGGAGTCGCCGGCGGCAGCAGCAGCAGAGGAACGACGTGGGCGTGGAGGCGGAGATGCGTTCTGTTTCGTGACGGCTAGGGTTGGCAGCGCCCCACATATATATTTCGTGGCCCCACCTGTCAAAGACTCTCCGTTCCTGACCGGCAAAAAGAAGCGCATAGGAGTGAGCTCGGCTCGGCTCAATCCCGGCGCGGCGCGGCGCGGCGCGTCGTGACGAGGCGTGGCGTGGCGTGGCGTGGCGTGGCGAGGCGAGCGGAGGAGGAGGAGTGCGCGAGGGCCTCATCTCTTCTCAAGCTCCAATAGCATGAGGGAGAGAGTCCCTTATAAACCACTCCAACTCTCCTTCCACTTCCAAGGTGGGACTAAACTTCCCACACACCTAGTGTCATATAACCCACATGGGCCCTTAGAGATTTTTCAGAAATTGCAATATGGGCCTAGAGCCCATCTCAGATTTCAGCAGCGGCGACCACTAGGAGACGCGAGATCCTGCTGCTTCGACGACCCAAGGTCAGCCTATCCCACGTTTCCCCCACGCTCACACATCTAGCGGTTGATGGGGTTTCGTCGCCGACGCCCTCGTTGTCATCAACAACTGCAGGAGCGAACTATGGCGCGGGGGCTAGATCAAACGGAGAGGCTCCCGGGGAGAAGGGAGTGAGGGAAGGGATTTTGGGCTCCAGATTGGGCTGCGGCACCCTCTGTCCCATCTGTTTTTCTCCAGTTTATAGGCATCCGCTACTGAAATAGTGTTCACCTAGAAACGCAGGCCTAGGGAGCAATAGTGTGTTGTTGTACGGGAATTTAGACATAGGTACTCCCTCCGTTCCAAAATAGATGACCCAACTTTGTACTAACTTTGTACTAAAGTTGGTACAAAGTTGGGTCATCTATTTTGGAAAGGAGGGAGTAGCATGCCAAAAAATAGGCAACAGAAATAGGCAACACTGTTTGTTTTTGTAGGCAATCAGGTAGAAGATAGGTAGCCAAATAATCCGTATGAAATGTAGGCAAGCAGATAGAGATATGTAGGCAACAATCAGTTAGAGAATAGGCAACACTGTGTGTTTATTTTTTAATTTTTTTGAGTTTATTTTGATGATGACCAACCAGGCTTTCAGCTTGGTGTCTGCCTAGGTGTTTATGATTTGGATGTAGGAACACCTATTTAAGTTAGGACTAAGTTATCGATTGACTTTTGCAATGATGTATGGGATGGTGCTGACGGTAAACTGAAAATTTAATCATGCTTAATTCAATCAACAAGGCAAATCTGTTACCTCTATTTCGGGGGGAAAAATGCAGTGTTTGTTGGGGGTGGAATTTTATGCTTTTTCCTAACCTGTGTGAAACTATGCCCGTGTTTCTAGGTGACCGCTTCGGTGCTTCCCTCGTACCCACGGCACCCAGCCACCGCCAGGGTCATCCTGCCTCCCGCCTGCACCGGTACCGGTCTGCGTCATCCCTTGTGGCCTTAGGGCAATAGAGGTGTGGTGGATCCCGGTCCGGCGGAGGGCTTTGTTTTTCTGGATGTAGCTGTGACCAGTTTTTTGATGAACGGATAAAACTATGGATGAGCTAGACTTTTTTTTTGCCATCACCTTTTCATTGCTGCTTGCTTTTTCTGCATCGTATCATCCCAGATGCTTCATCTTATTTTGCTACCTCTCATCATCACCACCATTGTATACATGAACTGACAATCATGAGCATTTAGTGAATTCACGATGCTTTTTTGCGAGTAGTTAGCATGTTTTATAGACAATGCATATACATGAGTATTAGTCATGTTCATCTTTTTTAGCGATCTATATATCTGAAAATATATGTAGAATAAAGGGAGAAGCAATTCTGTGTGTTTTTTATGTGCGGTTGTAGGTGCAATCCCAAAACCGAAGCGGATCATATATCATCCCAAATAATTGATGATTTAGTTTTGTTTACAGCATGAAGATGTTTTTGTGTTAAACCATTTTTTTTTCATGTACATCGAATTATGTAAGCACTAGGGGGTGGGGGTGATTAGTGATTTTCTAGAGTAGTTTTTTGGCATCCCACATTTTTTCTACAGTCTGTGTAGGCAAGGTTTACCTCGCTGACCTAGGTCGCCCCACCCTGCCGATCAAGTTGTCCAAGACTACGTCGCCTCACCCAGCCGACCAAGTCGCCCAAAACCACGGGAGACCAACCAAATCGCCTAACACGAAGGGACACACTTGCCCACCTCAGTGACCTATGTTGCCTCACCCGGCTGACCAAGTTGCCCAAAACCACCGGAAACCCACCAAATCGCCTAACACGAAGGGACACACTCGCTCTACCTCGGTGTCCTACGTCGCCGCACCCGGCCGACCAAGTCGCCCCAAACCACTGAACACCCACCAAATCGCCAAACACGAAGGGACACACTCGCCCACCTGAGTGACCTACGTCGCCTCACCCGGCTGACCAACTCGCCCAATACCACCAGAGACCCACCAAATCGCCTATAATGAAGGGACACACTCGCTCTACCTCGGTGTCCTACGTCGCCTCACCTGGCCGACCAAGTCGCCCCAAACCACCGAACACCCACCAAATCGCCTAACAAGAAGGGACACACTCGCCCACCTCAGTGACCTACGTCGCCTCACCCGGCTGACCAAGTCGCTCAAAATCACAATCAGGAAACTCATCAGGGAGCTCATTGAGATCAATGCCAGTCATCTGCACATTTTTTACAAGACATAAATAGGGGCAAGGAATTAATACGCAAGCGACATTATGTAAATGAAATACTTTTAGCATTCATTTTCCTTCCATCCTGTATGCAAAACTCAAATGAACAGGGGGCATTTTGTTTTTTCAGAAATCACCAAATCACACCAAAATCAATGAGCAGCTTTCATAAGCCTGCAGGATTTTTTTTCTACTACTAGTTTTTCAGGCTTTTTTGCCTGGCTAATTTGTGTGCCCTTTGTGTTTTTGTAACCAACATGACTTTTACGACAAACTTTTTTTGTAAGCAACTACAATAGATTTTCGATCAGTTTTTACTATACACAGATTACTAACACAAATAACTCTGCTTCTTTTTCTTTCTTTTTTGCAGAAGCAAGGTGCAAGATAATAGACAAGGGAGATACAATTCAAGAGTATGCAACTTTTATCTAGCATCCAGTTCTACAGGATAGGGGGATGCAAGAACAGGGGCAAGATTCAAGTCACGTTCTGCAAACACTTGGTACAGGGGCAATTTTTGCAAGTAGAAGATCAGGGGAGGTACAGAGAGGGAAACCCACTAGTTCTAGAACTAAAAAAAGTTCATGGCCAAAGAAATTGGAACAACCCTTTTACCTATGCTGTTTTTCACTGGGAGAAATTTGCCCAGCTCTGCCAATATTTTTGCCCACAATTCTCCAGAATTTTTGCCTAATTAGCACAAAGAGTTGCAGAATTTCCCCACGTTTGTTGCCTTCGATTTTCGCCTTTTTTACTCTGTTTTTTTCGCTGTGGGAGGAGAGGGGATCTGGGCTGGTGGTGTAGGGTTTTCTGGTGGTGGGTGGAGGGGCAGGATCACATGAGGGGAAATGATGATTGGTTGTCGGGACATGGCAACGAGAGGGGAGGTGGACCTACCCTTTTTAGCACATGGGTGGGGATCGACAGGGGGGCACTTTCCTTAACTGCCGGCCGTGAGATCTGGTCGCATAGCGCGCGGGCGCTGTGTAGCAGCGTCCAAAAAAAAAAACCTCTTCCTCTCGCTCTCAGCCGCCACCAAATGTCCCGCTCGTCTCTCACCCGCCTCTCCCTCTCTCTCAGCCACCCCTTGCTCTCTCACTGCTGGGCTAGGGTACCGGAGCATCGGCCCCTCTCACCTCTGTTAGGCGGCGGCGGGCGCGGCATCGGCTTGCAGGCAACCGTGTCGGCGGCGGTTTGGCAGAAGGCGACAGCAAGCGGCAGGGAGAGAGACCTGCAGCAAGCATCGACCCTCCTTCTGATCTTTAAACCAGGTATATCATCTCCCTGGCGTCCCCACCTGCCTCGCTATTTCTTTCTCTGCGAAGTTTGGTGGATTTTCATGACTTATTTCTTGTGTGTGGAGCTGGCAGGCAGCAGCCATGTCCTTTTGTGGCGACCCAACGGAGAGCGACTGCCAGGTGCAGCAGAAGCTGCAGATCTCCTCCGCCATGACAATCCAGGTATTTGAAACTCTTCACATTGGTAGGTGCGTCGTGTGTGCCCGTGATGGGAATGGGGAAGGGGGAAGTCGAGTTTGGGAGTATGTGCGTGTCATTTGTTCCGTGTATATCCGAAAAAGGGAAACTGACTTTATGATAAGCTGCAGAAGTGCTTCAGAAGTTGGAAGGCAAAGCGTTTGGAAGCCCACGAACAATTTTATTCTGGTTTTGGTGAAATTCTCAAGAATGCTGATTGGTAAAGCATAACCAAACTTAACCTGAACTTTTGTTTTTAGAGTAGCTCTCTGATGTATTGCTACTTCATCAGGAAGCGCTTTGGTATTGAATCTGAACCGTTTGGCCAGTTCTTATCCATCTTTGACCCAAAGAAAGAGAGCGATGTTGATATCCTCGTCAAAATCTTTGATTGGTATGCCAAATGTGAGGGTACGTGTCATCCTACAATGTAACAACACTATGATGTTTTAACATGATTAGAAAAATATTCTTTGTGCTGTTTCTAGGTTATGGTCTTGCAACATATATATGTTGGTATTATTTTATCCTTAATCACAACATTATTTGTGCCAACATTAGCAAGGGCATACTTTTCTTATGGAGTACTCCCTCCGTCCGGGAAAAGTTGTCCACGCCTAGTTCAAATTTCTTTTAACAAAAAACCCATTGGGCTTTTAAATCTGACGCAAACAGACCCTTCTCCTTCCCCTCGACACGCCACCGCGAGCTGCCGTCGCCCGCTGTCGTGAGGCACCGTCAGGTCCAGCGCCGCCCACTACGTGCGCCTCCCAACTACGCCGCCGCCGCCGCAGCCGCCCACGTGCGAAGGAGGCAACCACCGCCGCCCACCTACGCAGCCCAACCGCCGCCGCCCCACCTCGCCCACCGTCGCCCACAGCTGGACCGCCTCCTCCCCGAGCAGACCAGGAACTCCGCCTCACCAAGAGGTACTCCATCATGAGCCAGGCTTGCTGGGAAGGCGTGGATCGACGGAATCGGCCCCGTCTCCTCCCACTCCGGCCGCCGCTTCCCCACACGACGTCGACACCGTCGCGCCTCCCCTGGCTTCCTCGAGCCGTTTTAAGGAATCAGTGTCAACTTCCGGTCTTCCAGACCACTTTCCCCCTCTCGATCGCTTGGTATTTGGCCTGGTCATCGTCGGCCGCCGCTCGCCGCCGCTGGAGCTCATCACGTGGCTCCTCCGATGAACAAAAACCAGAGGCGCCGGCACCCAAGTGTCTACCACGGTTGTGCGCGTGCACGCTCGCCCACGCTTCATGCTCTTCGGTGGAGCTCGTGTTGCTGCCTGCCTTCGTGTTGCTGCTGATCCTCTCTGAAGAAGGTATTGTTGCTGCTGAATTTAGTCACTAGAGTATCCATTTCTGCTGCTGCTGAACTGCAATTTCAATCAGTCTGTTGATATCCATTGCTGGACTTGGTTGATGCTTTGTGCTGATACTTTCTGCTGATGCAAGAGAACAAAAGAGAGGGAAAAAATCTGGAAAAAAAAAGAGACTAGATTGCAATTCAGTTTAATTCTGTCAATGTACTCCAGTGACTAAATTCAGTCAATGTACTCCAGTGACATTCTTGTGTAACAAGTGCTATTTGTATGGCGTGTGATCAATTTAATTCAGAGAAACAAGGGTGTAACATTAACATTTAGTTTAATTCAATGACATTCAGTTTAATTCAAAGAAATAAGGGTGTAACATTGACATTCAGTTTAATTCAGAGAAACAAGGGTACTGTTGCTGCTATATCCGTTTCTATTGATGTTGTTCCTCTCTGAAATGGAAATGGAAATGATGTTAATAGATGTGCTATTGTTTGGAAACATTCAATCAGATCATTAACTGCAAGTGCAAATCCTAGCCCAATCTATATAAAAAAGTGACAACAATTTGTGCAAATCCTAGCCCAATCTATATAAAAAAGTGACAACAATTTGTGCAAATCCTAGCCCAATCTATATAAGCAAACAACTACTGTACTTAAAAAAGGAAAACATATTTTGTCTTGGAGTAATAAAAAAAGACATGACAATAGGAATTAAATTGGAATTATTTGAATTAATTTAGATTCTTCTTGCTTTACTTGAATAGGAGGGCCTTCATGTTCCTCTAGTTACCAAATGAAGGAGTACTTTTAATCTTTACTTTTCCCTTTCTTGGTTTCTTTGCTTTTTGTCTAGGATTCTTCATGGTTTTCTTGTTATGATTATATGCTAACCATTCATCTTCTGTATACTCTTGTTATGAGATCAGACAGGAGCACACAACTATGGATTTGAACTTGATACCGGAAGAGGAGGATGAAGCTCAACAAGAGGAACAAGCTCAGCAAGGTGAAGCTTTTGATTTGAACTTGATCCCGGAAGAGGAAGATGAAGCTCAAGAAGAAGAACAAGCTCAGCCAGGTGAAGCTATTGATTTGAACTTGATCCCAGAAGAGGAGGATGAAGACATTGAGTCATGTGTCATGTGTATGCCTTGTGTATATGTGTATGTCATGTGTATGTCTTGTTGGATTTATTTGAAAAGAAAGGAAAAGGAAAAGTTGGAATTATTTGAATTAAGTTGGATTTAGTTGAATTAAGTTGGAATTATTTGAATTAAGTTGGATTTAATTGAATTAAGTTGGAATTATTTGAATTAAGTTGAATCAACTTGGAATTATTTGAATTAATTTAGAATAATTTGGATTATTTGAATTAAGTTGGAATTATTTGAATTCATTTGACAATAAAATCTTATGATAAGATGTAAAGACAAAACTCCAGTTGGAGAAATAATATCTTCATTAATGGTCATTACAAGATGTACATGGTCATTACAAGGAGTAAGAAGAAGAAGCTACGAATTTGTAAGAAGAAGAAGAATCTAAATCATATGCTAGGAGCTCTTGTATAGGGTCTTGAGCATCTTCAATGTCTTCTTCTTCTTCTTCTTCTTCTTCTTGCAGAGCACTTGTGCATGAGGTCGATGAGCACGGGGAGGAGGAGGAGGAGTCGATGGGCCAGACTAGAGATCAAAATGTCAAACTAGCATCCTTGATAATGTGCATCTTGATAATCTTTAACATCATTCAGAGATCCAAATGTCAAACTAAGCATTCTTGATAATCTTTAACAACATTCAGAGATCAAAGTGTCAATAATACATCAAGATTATCTTGAGCATCTTGATCTGCATAAAAATTAGGAGGCCATGGGAGTACATGCATAGAAAATTCAGTGCATAGAAAATTTATAGCAGCACCACTACATATAGGAGCAGAACAATGATTCCTAGATGCAATAGTAATCATTTTGTTTAAAACTTCACAAAAATTTCAGTGAACTTTTGAACACAAGTACAATCAGAATATGATCATGTTCAATAGTGATCATGTTCAGTAGCTGAATCCAAGAGGACAAAAATTTCAGTTAACTTTTGAAGTTTCAGAATTAACTGTATTATTCAGTCAAGATCTTTGTTCAGTCAGGTTGATGTTCAGAACCTGTCATTTTCTTCCAAAACCTATCAATTTTTGACAGGTTTTGATCTGTCAAGTTTACTGAATTTTTACTCAATTAGTTGAACTTTTGATCTGTCAAGTTGATGTTCAGGTTTTGATTCCTAGATGCACAAGTTTACTGAATTTTTACTCTTAGTTTGAGATTGTTATGCTTCCTAGTCAAAATTGTCATGGTTTTATCTTATCTTACTGGACAGTGGCATGTTCATCTCAAGCATATCTTATCTTACTGAATTCCATGGCTAACAGTAGTTTTAAAATCATCAAGGGCATATTTGTACTCATCTAGCAAGCTCACCTGAGATCAACAACGGAAGCAGCATCCGTACTCGTACTTCATTCCTCTGCACCAAGTCTTCCTCCAATCGCTACACAATCCAAGAGGACAAGAACAAAACCAGCTCAGCTGCTTGCTTCACCAGACAGAAATCAACAGCTAGAAGATGGACCTGCGCTACTGTGGGCAAGCGGGCAGTAGAAGCACAAGCAAAAGCGGCAGCGACGGCGCCGGTGGAGTGAAGAGGGCGGGTCCTCCATCATCAGTCCGCCAGCTCGAGGAGGGAAATGGCAGTGGCAAGAGGAGCACGGGGCAGTGGCATGTGGCTGGAGCAAAGTCTTCGTCTTCCCCATGCCGTGGTCGTCTTCCCCACGCCGTTGACTTCCGCAGCAGCCGCTCGTCGTCTGGAGGAGGAGCTCGAGGACGAGGAGCTCTAGGATCTTCCATGCCTCCAGATCAAGCCCCAACTCCCTCCAGGACATGAGCGCCGCCGCCGGAGCCGGGAAGCCGCGGGCTTTGCAGAAAAAGGGGATCCTTCCCTCTGGATCTCCTTGTGCGAAGGAAGAAAAGCGGCGAGACGAGGGGGAGGAGGCGGCCGGGGCGTGGCGAGGAGACGAAGCAGGTGGAGAGCCGGCAGAGCAGGCGGCAAGGCGGCGGAGCAGGCGGCGGAGCAGGCCGCCGGTGCGTGGCGAGGCGACAGAGCAGGCGCGATGGGCTGCGTGGCTTGTCGGAAGAAAGGGAAGGGGGTTTTTGTAAAACATCGGTGGAGACAACTTTTTCCGGACGGAGGGAGTAGTAGTTAAGAGGGCCTGGTAGCATATATGCCAAGTTTGTGTCTAGTGCTGTTGGGGTATTGACTATGCGACATATACTAATCAGTCCATCTATTGTTATTTATTTATTTTTCTGAATGATCCATTGTTAACAAAATTAATTTTCTCAGAATGTTTATATTTTTTATTGCATTTGCAAAAACTTCCCTAGGCCTTACTAGACGTCATTAGTTAATATAATACTCCCTCTGTCCCATAACAAAAAAGCTCTTATATTATGGGACGGAGGGAGTATTTCTCTTGTTTTGGATTGTACCTCTGAGCAACCTCTTCAACATAATGTTCATTTTTACTACTTCGATGACATTGACAGATTTTCCTTTTTATAGGCAATGATTTCTCAGTGGAACCTGCTATGATTTGTAGGATAAAAAGACTTGCGCTCATCTGTGTGCATACAGTACACCAGAAGAGGTGAGTTCAGTTGTTGAAGACTGATATTTAGAACACTTCTAATTAATCTATTTTTATTTTTTGCAGGAGTCAAAAATATTTTAGTCTATTCTTATTTCTTTGCATAATGTATAATATATCTTCACCTTTATCACACAATAAACATTTACCAAAATTTCCTTTAGATTATGATGAGGAGATATGTCTTGTGCATTATTAAGTTCTATTTTTCGGTGCTAATACATAAAATTTATATTGGGTATAAGTCGCCTTGTTAATATTGCATTTTGCCTTCTCACTATATTTTGATGTTATACTACATTTTTCTTTCTGCACTTATGTACTTACCTCTAGGCTTTAGCAAATGCTATTTTTCTATCATTCATGATGACACGGGCACCACTACATGACCTGGTTATTATGTTCTAATAGAGTTGAATGGGGTCACCAAGTGTTGATGCCATCAGAGATTACAGATGCTCCTTCTATTCGAATACTAGAGACTCTGGCTTGCTTGCTAAATCCTCAGCTTAAGTGGAACTGTGAAGTAGTTATGTATCTTCAGCAGAAAAAGATTCATTGCTTATTTCGGGAGGTTATTGAGACCGTATCGGTACGTTCTACTTCTGCATAGTTGTTCAGTGCATAGTCTCAGGTGTAGTCTAAACTGTTTTCTCAAATACCCGTTCACGACTTAATACATGAAAAATTTAAACTAGTTATTGCTGCAATTTGAACTTGTCATCCAATGGTTCTTTTGTACTATCCTTGTATAAAATTTCCAGCGAGCATTTTCTGCTGGCCCTAGTCTATCTTTAAGTCAAACTAGTGTTTCAGATCTTGGCAATGAACCAAATTATGGAAGGCAGGACCTGAATATAATGAATCCAAGCCTACCTTATTTTTATATCTGTCTGAGTATTCATCTGATTAGAAACTTTCTAATGGTCTCATTTTTATTAAGCAAATATTTGATTTTTTTTCCCTTATGGGTCGCATTACTTTTCAGGAAAAAGCAATACATTTGGCTAAGCAATCTGATAGTGCATCTGCATTCGAGAAAGTTCTTATACTTTTTGTTTCTCATGTTGAGAATCATACACACTGTTGTCCAGCTGTGCACCCACGATGGAGTTTTCCTTATCAAATCCTATCTATTCCCTTTCTTTGGCACCGTTTGCCACATTTAAAGCTGGTGAGTTGCTTTCTTAATTTCTTGTTCGATAGAATGTTAGATAATAATATTAACTCTTATTTTTTTTCCCGTTAGCTACTTTTGTTTGGAGTAGTTTGTTTTAAGAATGGTATCCTTTTACTAACCATTGCATTGATGGTATATTTGATTATTCTTGTTCATTGTCGTTTCAGGCTTTCTGTAGTCAAGGGCTCATTGAACATTACATTAACAAGATAGCTTCGTTCTGCTTGAGTGATGTATTTCCAAGTGATATGTCGGCCGGCCATCCCGGTTATGCATCTTTATTTGCAAATATTTTTGACGCCGCAGTCTATATCTTGTCCGACCAAGCTTTATCTCATGAGAGAGTAGGTTCTACTTCTAAATTCTGAGGTTAATACAGCATTTTAGTAGTTACCTAGTGATATTTTAGAAATCAGGTGAAACATAAATAATCGTTGATTGGGAAGAAAATAGCAATTAGGTCCCATACTTGCTAAAGGACAATGCTTCTGCAAATTATGCCTTTACTGTTATCCATTTGTTTATCTTAGCATGCTACATTTCCTCCTAGCTCATTTCATGCACTTATTTCACTATTAAGTTGTTGCCAACAAGTGAACAATGGTGAGACCAGAACTTCCATTTAACAGTCATATATGTCAATATTGTAGCAAGCTCTCTATAACTTCTATTGTTTCTTTTCACGCCAGTTAGCCTGCATGATCAGTATTACCAGTGATATGTTATCAGTTAGCCTGCATGATCAGTATTATCAGTTATATGTTATTTCCATATCAGGTAGCTGATCTACTTAACGCTTCTGTGTTATTTCTGGATGCTTTGCCCAAAATTGCATCACCGTCCAAAAGTAAGTTCAATGCCAATATACAAAAATTGCTTTCCATCTTTCTGCAATATATGTTGCTTAATTCTGTAGAGGTCCGTGTGAGTGAGAAATGCTTGCAGAGTGTTCATCAGTTATAAGGTTGTAAGCTTGTTGTGATTATATGGTTTATTCATTAAATTAAATATGACTCGAAAATATGGAACAACAATAACACAATTAAATTTCAACATCCTAAATATAAATAGTAAAAACCGAATAATAGGCTGCCTAGTGGGAATAGGTGTTCTGCCCACCAATTATTGCAAAACAATCAAATCAATAGGTTAGTTGTTCAGCTTAGTTAGTGTCTGAGCTTGCAGATAATTTTTTTTATAATATGTTGGTGCTGAAATAAAGGACTAATATGTACTTGTCTCTGTCCTGCTATAGATTAAATCTCGCATGGATAGCCTTTTTTATTGACATTTTCTATAATAGATCTATGGTGAGCTAGGTTGGTCATAATATGTACAGGTATTGATGATGTCGATAATAGTGGGCTTCATGAATATTTGCAAAGAGAGATAAGGCTGGTGCTTCAAGTTTTGGTATGATGATTTCTGAAAAACCATTTGAAATTAATTCCTTTCAAGATCATTGACTGTTTATTTTGGTGTCCTCAATTTGACCCTTGTTTGTATCATTCATAGGTGAATGCTGCAGTTAGATGCACAGCCAGCATATCCTATATTGATACAGCAAGGCAACCCACTGTTGCAATGAAAGCTGTGGGCTCTCTTTCTGCTCTTGTGCATTTGATGCTAGAAACATTTAGTATGGACGTAATTATGACAGCATTGGCATTTCATACTGAAATAGCTTCTGTTTTATGGAACTTTATAAAGTGGTGCCATGAAAGTGAAAGCTGGAATATTTTTTTGAACAGTCTGATTTCATGGCCTACAAATGCTCCTGCTTGGTTTCTACCAGTTTCTTTGTTCTGTCCCATATACATGTAAGTGAGCCTATTACATATTGTTAGAAATTGGAATATGGGTGACTCAATTCTCTTTTTCATTAGACACCTAATCATTATAAAAGAATAAGGACACTCCTAATTAATGTTTTTTTTGTAGGCACATGTTGGGAGTGCTTGATAACACCGAGTTCATAGAACAGGGTGAACCATTTTTACTTGATGATTTGAAGTATTTGGTTTCTGTATTAAAAGAGGTATATAATACAATACATAAAATGTATCATTGTCCATCCACATGCTCTCTTAGCCACATATTTCAACTTCAATACGCAGGAACTGTTCGAAATTCTTTGGAATATTCCTTCGCATACCTCTAATATTCAGGCAGCATTGCCCAACCCACTTGGACTTCAGAAGATCTCAATTGAGGGTCTCAAAAGCAAGGCTATGTTTGGCTTAATTGAATTACTTTCAGAGGTAGGTGTTGTTTCTGTAGATATTGTTTTTGGTTCTAGCTCTTGTTTTGATTTTTCATTTTCCATATATGTAGTTTGTTACCAACCATGGCATGTTGAGGCATAATATTTTGTATGTTATTAAGGTGCAGAGAAATTGACCAGTATATCATAGGTTTATTAATCACCTGTTACATACTGGCTATCTTTGATGTTCAAGAAGCTCTTATTGCTTTTGGGGTAATATTTGTTAGAACAGGGTTGTGCTGTGTGTGTAGTTATCATATTGTATAGGGGCTTCTTTGCTTATTTCCCTTCATGTATATGTGCTGGCCTGTTGGCCGGATGGAATATATGCTCACTTCATAACATGGTATAAGAGCTAGGGTTAGGTTCCCCAGCCGCCGCCGCCGCCTCTGGTCGCCGCCGCCGCTGCCGCGGCCGCCGCCGGCTGCCGCTCCTCTCTTCATCGAGCCTCTCCCCTCTTCTTCCTGGTAGCTGCTGCCGCCTGCTGGTCCAGGCCGCCGCCCGTTCCAGGCCGCTGCTGCCGCCGTCCTTCCCGGCCGGCGCCGCCGCCTCAACATGCTGCTGCTGCTCTTCAACGAGCTGCTGCTGCTGCTGCTCCTCTTCTTCAACGAGCTGCTGCTGCTGCTCTTCAAAGTGCGGCTGCTGCTGCTCTTCTCCTCCTGGTCTGCTGCTGCCATCAAGCTGTGCCTCCTGCTGCTGCTGGTCTTCAACGAGCTGCTGCTGCTGCTCTGCTGCAATGGCGCCCTCCACCACCACCGGTGCTGTCCCAGTCCCACGATGTCCTGTTATCTTCAACGGACAGAACTACAGGGACTGGGTGCAGCACATGAAGCTGCACATGAGGGGCCAGCTGGTCTGGGAGCACCTCTCTGGTGCTCTGCCTTGTCCCCTGCTGCCCACTCCTCCAGCTGAGTTGGCCTTCCCTGTTGATGCCGATGAAACCAAGCAACGTGAGATGCTAGATGCTTTTGAAGAGGCCACTGAAGAGTATCAGAATCAACTCCACTTATACAAGCAATGGACAAATGATGATGCTCGAGCCTCTTCTATCTTGGTGAACAGCATGGATGTTGATCTCACCATGGATGTGGTGGCCCTTACCACTGCATATCAGATGTGGGAGCACCTTCGCCATCGCTATGAGTCTACAGGGGATGCCATGTATCTCTCTGTTGTTCGTCAAGAGCAACAACTACAACAGGGAGATGCTACTGTGGATGATTTCTACAAGGAGATGTCGGCGGTGTGGCGCCAATTGGACTCTCTGGGAGATGATGTTTGTCGCAGATGTCAGTGTTGTGTGCGGCAACAAGCTAAGCTGGAGGTTCGTCGCCTCTACGACTTCCTCACTCGCCTCCGGCCGGAGTTCGAGCAGAGTCGTGCTCAGCTATTGGCACGCCATCCTCGGCTCTCTACTCTGGAGGCCCTTGCTGAGGTGCGATCCGAGGAGGTGCGCCTACGGAGCACGGGCTTATTGCCATCCTCTTCAGCAGTCCTGGCTGCCCGCGTTCCACCACCGCTGCCTGGTGTGCCCTCTTCTACACAGGTGGCAGCAACCTCCACTAGTGCTTTCTGCAACTACTGCAAGCAGGATGGTCACATGATCACAGAGTGCATCAAGAGGAGGAAACAGGGTCGCCGTGGTGGCCGTCCTCAAAAGGACTCGGGAGGCTCCTCTAATTCTCGTGAGGGCTCCCTTGAGAAGGTTCACCAGGAGATGCTCACCTTGCTGCGCCGCCTTACTGCTTCTGCACCATCCTCAGGTTCTGCTGGTCAGACGTCTGGTCCACCACCGCACTCTTCGTCAGGTACATCTTTGCCCTGGATTCTTGATTCTGGGGCCTCCTTCCACATGACACCACACAGAGATCATCTTTGTGCTGTCAATTCCGTGCCTTCTCCTCTTACAGTTCAGACTGCAGATGGCACTTCTCTTTCTGTTGCCGCAAGAGGGACTCTTTCCACGTCTTCTTTTCATGTCCCTGCCGTTTCTCATGTTCCTAAACTGACTATGCAACTTCTATCTGCTGGTCAACTTACTGACTTGGGTTGTCGTGTTATTCTGGATTCTGACTCTTGTTGTGTTCAGGATCGTCGTACGGGGACTCTGGTTGGGATCGGTCCTCGGCGCCATGACTCTCAGCGCCTTTGGGTCCTGCCCCCTTTGTTTCGAAAGGGGGTCACAAATATTATATAATTTTCATTGATGATTTTTCTCGCCACACTTGGATCTACTTTATGTCATCTCGTAGTCAAGTGCTTCAAATTTACAAGTCGTTCGCTACCATGGTTCGCACTCAGTATGATTCCTCTGTTCGAGTTTTTCGTGCTGATTCGGCTGGCGAGTACCTATCTCGTGCGCTTCGTGGTTTCCTTGCTGAATAGGGTACCCTTCCTCAGTATTCCTGTCCTGGTGCACATGCTCAAAATGGGGTGGCTGAACGCAAACATCGTCACGTCCTTGAGACTGCTCGGGCTCTTCTTTTATCTTCTGCTGTTCCCCCGCACTTTTGGGCTGAAGCTGTCTCTACCGCTGTTTATCTCATTAATATTCAGCCTTCTGTTGCTCTTCAGGGAGGGATACCAGTTGATCATCTAGGTGATGGTCCAGCTGATTATAGTGGTCTACGCCTGTTTGGTTGTGCCTGTTTTGTTCTTCTCCACCCTCATGAACGCACCAAATTGACTGCTCAATCTGTTGAATGTGTTTTCCTTGGCTACAGTTTGGAGCACAAAGGTTACCGTTGCTGGGGCCCTATTGCTCGAAGACTGAGAATCTCCAAAGATGTCACTTTTGATGAGTCTCGCTCCTTCTACCCTCGTCATTCTTCTACTGCCACAACCGAGTCGTTAGTCGAGCCTCTCTCTTTTTTGACTCTACCTGATTCTTCACCTTTATCGTCACCTGGTAGGTCCACTCCTAGCCTTTCACCTGTGTCTGCTCATGAGCTTCAGCTTACACAGGATGAGGTTTCTATTCCTGACTCTCCTACTCGGGTTGAGCCATCCACTCTCTCTCCTTTTCCTTTTACCTACTCCCGTCGTGCTCAACACCCTTCTCCCTCTGATGCGCCACCTTCCACTTCCCCTCTCTCTCCGCTTCCTTTTGTCTACTCCCGTCGTGCTCGGCACCCTTCTCCCTCGGATGCGCCCACTTCCACTTCCACTCCTTCCCTGTTGGGTCCCATTCCTTCAGAACCACCTACCCCTCCCGCTCCTCGGTATAATCTGCGTGATCGCCACACTCTCCAGCCTCCTGCGTACTATGTTGCTGCTGCTACCACTCTTGTTGAGCCGTCTACGTATCGTGAGGCTGCTGCTCATTCTGAATGGCAGCATGCTATGGCAGAGGAAATTCATGCTCTTGAGCGCACAGGCACTTGGGACCTTGTACCCCTGCCTACAGGCGTTAGACCCATCACTTGCAAATGGGTCTACAAGGTTAAGACACATTCAGATGGTTCTCTCGTGCGCTACAAAGCTCGTCTTGTTGCGCGTGGCTTCCAGCAGGAGTATGGTCGTGACTATGATGAGACTTTTGCTCCTGTTGCTCACATGACCATTGTTCGCACTCTTTTGGCTGTTGCTGCTGTTCGGCAGTGGTCCATCTCTCAGTTAGATGTCAAGAATGCCTTCTTGAATGGTGAGCTGCGGGAAGTGGTCTATATGCAGCCGCCTCTTGGCTATACTGTCTCTGATGGCACTGTCTGTCGCCTTCGGCGCGCTCTTTACGGGCTGAAACAAGCTCCTCGTACCTGGTTTGAGCGTTTCTCCGCCGTCATCACAAGGATCGGGTTCTCTGCTAGTGTTCATGATCCTGCTCTGTTTATTCACACTTCTCCTCGCGGTCGCACCCTTTTACTACTCTATGTTGATGACATGATTATCACAGGGGCTGACCACCAATTCATTGATTTTGTGAAGAAACGTCTACATGAGCAATTCTTGATGACTGATTTGGGTTCTCTTCGCTACTTTCTTGGACTTGAGATCATTTCTTCCCATGAGGGTATTTATCTCTCTCAAGCGAAGTACATCCAAGATCTTCTCACTCGTGCCTGCCTCACTGATCAGCGCACGGTTGACACTCCTATGGAGTTTGGTCTCCATCTTCGTCCTGGTGAGGGTGAACCCCTTGCAGATCCCACACGCTACCGTCATCTTGTTGGGAGCCTTGTCTATCTAGGCATCACTCGTCCTGACATTTCTTATGCTGTGCACATTCTAAGTCAGTTTGTCTCTGCTCCCACTCAACTTCACTACAGTCACCTTCTTCGTGTTCTTCGTTACCTTCGTGGTACCGTGACTCGTCGCTTATTCTTCCCTCGCTCCAGCTCTCTTCAGCTTCAGGCCTATTGTGATGCTACCTGGGCCAGCGATCCCACTGATCGCCGCTCTCTCTCTGCCTATTGTGTTTTTCTTGGCTCCTCCCTGATTGCCTGGAAGACCAAGAAGCAGACTGCTGTATCTCGCTCCAGTGCTGAGGCTGAGCTGCGAGCTATGGCGTCCGTGACTGCAGAAATTACTTGGCTATGATGGCTTCTTCAGGATTTTGGTGTTTCCACTGCTACACCGACCCCTCTGCTCTCCGACAGCACTGGGGCACTCAGCATTGCCCGTGATCCTGTTAAGCATGAGCTCACCAAGCACATCGGTGTTGATGCCTCCTACACGCGTTCTCAGGTGCAAGACAGAATTGTGGCCCCTCAGTATGTGCCCTCGGAGCTTCAGCTTGCTGATTTTCTGACGAAAGCTCAGACACGGTCCCAACACAGCTTTTTCCTGTCCAAACTCGGTGTCCAAGATCCCCCTTGAGTTTGAGGGGGGGTGTTAGAACAGGGTTGTGCTGTGTGTGTAGTTATCATATTGTATAGGGGCTTCTTTGCTTATTTCCCTTCATGTATATGTGCTGGCCTGTTGGCCCGATGGAATATATGCTCACTTCATAACAATATTTACCATACAACACCAATACAAATTGTTGTAAGCTGTTCTGTTGAAAATAGCTGATTAACATCTTCAGTGGTCACAATACTTCTTGTTGATTATTTACCAGAAGTAGCTGCTACTGCATGTTATTTCTTGGAGAAGATTATGATATAAAATAAAATTACCTAATTGCAGCTGCAGGATTGGAATAACAGATTATTCACTGATGATGAGAGTGCTTTCTGTATTGATAATTTTTCCGAAGTGGTGGGTGAAGATTTTGTCGGCCAGGTACTAGATTTATATGCTTTTTGATGATAGAATGATTGATATAAACATGTTTCAGAAGCACAATTCTTCCCACATTATGTACATGTTTTTCAGGCAATACTTGCCAATAGCCAAGAATCAAAACTAGTAAAGATTGCCCCCTTCTTGGTTCCTTTCAGTCTTCGACTGCAAATATACCATGTACGTATCATTAATTTACTGTGCAAAATCGCAAATAGTGGTGTATGTTTCAGGGAAAATTATCTTAAATTTTCTCTTATTTTCTGTGACTAGTTATATTTGGCTGCTGATAAGGCAAAGTTCAAAGCTTCAAGACTACCCTTAGGGTCCCATCCGATAGAAATAAGAAGAACTCACTCTCGGGAAGATGCTTTTGAACATCTAAACCATCTCTCTTCCGAAGAACTTAAAGGATATGTAAGATGATAGTTCTTTCATCTTTATTCTTGCTACCACCTAATAGGCACACTAATAAGTTACATAAAATCCCTTTGAAACTAGTCTTCTAATTTGTCAACCTAATTTTTTAGATTGAAGTGAGCTTTATTAATCAGCATGGTATTAGAGAAGAAGGTGTTGGTGAAGGGATATCACGTGATTTTATTGATGGTGTTGCCAAGTTAGCATTTGGTTCGGACGCTGGCTTCTTCAAGGTATCAGTTTTTTTAATCCAATCCATATATCCAACAGAAGAACGTCAATTATAATTATGATCACACAAATGTATGCTTATACCTGATCTTTATTATTTTATGGTAGTGTAGCTTGTATGTTATAGCTAAAAACTGTCAACATTGGGTAATTAGCTGCGTTCATTTTTTCCCCAATTTGTAGTCAACCTCTCGCAATTTGCTCTATCCGAGATTGGGGTCAGTTTCTGCACAAGATCTGGAACATTTCCATTTCCTTGGACTTCTTCTTGGAAAGGTACTTTCATTATGTTTTTTTGTGTTTAATCAACTTCCGCAGTAGTTTATACTATTCACCTGTCACTTTAGCTTTTCAAATTTACATCGAATACATCTGGTCAGTTTAAAAAAAGTGCTATGCGTTACCTGTGCGTTTTACCACCGCGTTGTGCTTTTCTGACCAAAGTGCACGCTTAAGCGCAGTTATGTGTACATTAAGCGCCAGGCATTTTACTATCGCCTAGAGCCTAGGCGTGCCTTTTTTTAACTATGCATACAGTAAAGGTCGTTGGTATTCTATCTGAGTCAATGGGCAATTATCTTGTAGAGCACTATGTAAACTATGTGGGCCATACTGCTTTAATCTCATTTAACTTCTGAGTTATAACAACAATGTTGAGCTTGGATGGATGTTGCTATAACATGCATGCCTGAATCTTGGAATCGTGGGAAACTTACACTTGGTAATATTATGTTATTATCTCTTGTTGTATAATGACTTAGGTTCAATATCTGGAAATATCTTATTAACTTGTTGCGGTTGTAATTTGGTTATGTGCTCATGTGTGTTTAATTATTTTTTAGGCAATGTATGAGAATGTCAGTATCGAAGCAGTGTTTGAATTATCATTCTTAAAAACAATAAAACAGAGGTAATTTCCTCTTCCTCCCTACCCCTTTCCATCTGGCCTGTAGTAGCATAATTGACAAAGCAGATAATCAGAAGTTGAGATTGATATTATTGATATCTGTTGAGTTGTATTGTACATTTGTAGTTCACTTAAAATTTATAGAGATATGATGAAGAGATCATTATGTAAAAGGGTTTTGTGAAGATGGTTCCACATGCTCCCATTTTTAGAAGTTGTGCTTTTGCATCCAAAACAGTGATGGATGAGCAACTTGTTAGAAACATAATATGTGCACTGTACCAATAAGATAAAATATCATGTTTAGTTTCTGTAATATAAGTTCATTGACATTTAGGGTGTTATTGATGCAGACCAATCTGTTTAAATGATTTCTCATTATTGGATAAAGCAATCTATAATCAACTGCGAAACATGAAGGTTTGATTCTGTTTCCGTTATAATTTATAGAGATAAAATGCTTATTGATATCTATTGTACTAAAGTTGTCAAGATTACCGAATGAATCGCGCTACGGAATCATGATTGTTACAGATTATTTATAAGATTACGAAACCTATATGATAGTTACTAAGCAGTGAGGCCCATTATGACTTGTAGTGTCACCCATTGTGTGTACCATAGGCTCTAAACTCTGGTGCATGGAAGCTTCATCCATCATTTCTTTCTCTAGGTGCCCTTTTTTGTTCCATACTAAATGAAACTGTGTCTGTATGCGCCAGACGCTAGTGCAGCTCCCTCGTATATGAAGTGTGAAATAAGAGGATACTGGATTACTGGGTAGTACTATAGTATCAAATATAGGACAATTTAGGTAGGCTTCTACAACTTTTGCTAATCAAATTCTTGATCCTGTCGTTCATCCATTTTTCCTTAATTTGTACTGGTTTACGAAACTTATAAAGCTGTAATAAAAGATCCGCTCAATCAAGGTCCCGTTGAAGGTTGCCAGGTTTAGAAGTCAATATTTTGAAGTGTTATATGCAATTGAGGTACAATTTTGCATGATACTCTTAGCTCTACATTTAGTTTTTTTAATTTTGTTAATTCTAATAACTTTTGACAATCTCAAACTGTCAGATCAATACGTGAGATAAAAGTAGTGGTCTTTTTAGGTTTAGCAGCAACCCAGAATTTTTTTGTATCACATCTTCATAACTTGAAAAAATCATACGCCAGAATATAATTAATCATCTTTGTGTATTTTTTTATCTTTTGATCTTGCTTTTTAAAATATTCTTCATACATGCATTTTCGGGTCCAACTAACCACCCTTATCATGTCCTTTTCTTCTGATGCCCCGTCCTTTCCATGCTCAGAAAGAGGAGGATTCAATCTCAGGATGGGGCTTGTACTTTTCAATCTCAAGTGGTAACAATAATGATGAAGAAGATTTGCTTCCTGGTGGGAGCAATATGCTTGTTACTAAGCATAATTTTGCTCTCTATATGCATCTTGTCGCAGACTATAAATTAAAACATCAGGTAAAAAAGTGTAATGTTGTCATTTGCTGTCATGGAGTGTTTTGGTAAATGATTAGCCTTTTTATGGTCATAGATCCGTGCACAAAGTAAGCACTTTTTGAGAGGTTTCCAACAGCTTATTTCACTGGAATGGCTTGACATGTTCAGTGAGCCGGAAGTTCAGGTACTTCTTTTACTCTTTACAAGTATAGAGAATTTAGTTTTATCCCTTAGAAAATAATGTACATATACACTCAGTGAATGCGATGTAACTTCTTACTTCCTCTATTCACAAATATAAGATGTTCTAACTTCTTTCTGAATTGGATGTATATACTATATAGACATATTTAATGTGTTTGTTCACTCATCTCAGTCCGTATGTAGTCCGTATAGAAATATGCAAAATGTGCAGTTTGTTCTTTTGGTTATTGTAGCAGTGTCCTACTATATAGTTTCTTTGAAGTGTTATCATGTCAGATTCGTTTTTTCCCTGATATTATCTTGTCTTAATTGCCTCTATAGTGGATTATATCTGGACCTTCTAAAGGGCTGGATATAGATGACTTGCGGTCAAACACGAATTATGCTGGTGCATTTCATCAGGATCACGAGGTCATAATTTTCTTTTGGGAGGTTTTAGAGACTTTTGGTCAAGATGATCGGAAAGCATTTCTCAAGTAGGAACATTTCTTTCTTTGTTTCCAATATCGTTATGTCTGTTCTTTTTCCCTACACTAATATGGCTGACGATAAATACATAAGGTTTGTGACGGGTTGTTCTCGAATTCCCATTGGTGGTTGCCAATTGCTTCAACCAAAATTTTGCATTGCAAGGTATGTATATTTGTTCGTTTTCTATCATTTTGTTCAGTCATAGATGAAGTGAACTTCTGGTTACAGTCTAGGTGAAGCCCCAGATCCAGATGCATTTCCTCGTTCTTCCACTTGCTTCAACCAGTTGAAACTCCCAATATATACAACGTTAGCTCACTTTCTACCATCTCTTTGCATATTTCATCATTTTGGAAACAAGAGAACTATGTTAATAAATCAGTCCTATTCTTATAATCCTTGCAAAGCTACAGCGGGCTGATATAGTATGCAAAAACAATACCAGAATTTAGCTCTTTGGCTCCTGTGAATAAGAATAATTGTTACATCTCTTTTTTTGCAGCAAGAGAACTATATCAGTTCATCAGTCATATACTCCCTCCGTCCCATAATATAAGAAGGTTTTTGACACTACACTAGTGTCAAAAACGTTCTTATATTATGGGACAGAGGAAGTATATTCTTACAATCTTGGTCAAGAAGAAACAAAGCATTGAGATTCTGACTGTCACGAGCCACTCTAAACCTTGAAACCTGAATGTACTTTTTGGTCTTTGTGAATTCAGAAAGGAGCAATTGTCGGAGAAATTGTTATTGGCACTAGCAAGTGGAGCGGGCTTTGATCACGAGTGAAACAGTGCTACAGAGTTGTACAAACTTGATGTGTGAGAGTTGATTCTTTGCTTGGTGTATGACGTGAAAACATTTGATAGCTAATGGTGTTGTGCACTGGATAAAGTAGATTGTCAAATACGGAATCTGTGTTGGTCATCTCCTGTACAATTGAATGGCTCATGGCTGTGTTGCAAGTAAATTTTTTTAGAAGAACAGGGTCCCCGGTTCCATTACCAGAATGAAACCAAAGTGTTGCAAGTACAATATCTAATTTTACCTTTTCTCTATTTTGAATGGCTCAATGGTTCATAACATTCAGAATTACTTATATCATGTGTGTTGTGAAGAGAATCAGCTCTTTGGATAACTCTTGCTTTACTTTAAATTTGTCAGTACGATTCTTGATGTGTCAGTTGTTAACCCAAATGGATTCAGACTTTGAGATTAAGCGGGATCTGTAACGGTCCTTGATTTCTAATCTCTTATTTATAGGAGGAACTGGGACAGATGTTGGAGTTAACATGCCAGGTGGATGAAATTAAGATCACAGTACACATTTAGTGTATGTACCTTTAGTATTTGGTAATCAACATGAATATTTTCATTGAGATGCTCATGGACTGTCCAATTAGACGGCCAGTATATCCAGTAACACTCTTGTAAATTAACTCCCAAGAAAAGTAGGAGTATATCTACTAACCGAGTATATGATCCACAGTTGTAGCTATTCACCATAAACAGCGACCCTCAGTCTGGAGCGAGTAAACGTGCTTACTACTGCGCGCTCTACGGTTGGACTTACTTTGGAAAGAGCACACAGCTATGCACACGATACTGTGCAGATTAATTTTAAATGACAATCTATCAATTCCGTCCATTGCTCCTGGCCATGATCATGCCCCTTGCTATTAGTACTAGTTGAATGCGGTGCGTTGCCATGGAATACAAAATATAGAGTGAAAAATATTACTCCCTCCGGTCCTTTTTACTCTGCACATTGGATTTGCCGAAAGTCAAACTTAGCTAAGTTTGACCAAATTTATATTAGAAATTATTAGCATCTATAATATCTAATAAATATAATATGAAAATATATTTCGAGATGAATCTAATGATGTTGGTGGTGTTATGTAAATGTCAATAATTTTTTATATAAACTTGGTCAAAGTTGGATGAGATTGACTTCAGATAAACCTAATATGCAGAGTAAAAATGACCGGAGGGAGTACTTGATAGGATGAACTTGGGTATTTTAGATAGAGAAGTACTCCCGCAAACGGAGAAAGTACTCCCTCCGTCCGAAAATACTTGTCATCAAAATGGATGAAAAGAGATGTATCTAGAACTAAAATACGTCTAGATACATCCTCTTTTATCCATTTTGATGACAAGTATTTTCGGAGGGAGGGAGTATATCCCAACAGCAAAGGTAATTCAAAATTTATGAACATGGACAAACTTACTTTGAAATTTAGATAATAACTTAAACATCCGTGAAATTAGCACATGTGTCTTAAAACACTATGCACACAAACAAACAGGACGGAACACTCATCTGTTACATACAAATAAGTACACTATACTTGATATTGCAACTTGAAACACACAATCATCATGTGTAATAGACACAACTGATGTCTACTGTCTCTACTATAGACTTCGAGTTTCCCTTCTACTCCCTCCGTTCCTAAATATTTCAACAAATAACTACATACGGAGCAAAATGAGTGAATCTACACTCTAAAATATGTCTATATACATCTGTATATGGTAGTTCATTTAAAATCTCTAAAAGACAAATATTTAGGAACGGAGGAAGTATACATCATGTGCCGATGACCTTGTAGACATGTTCCTTGCTAGAAAAGCCCACCTCCATTCAATAAATTGTCGGACCAACTTCATGTCCTTACAAGGTATTTTTAGCCTAACCAAGAAATTCTACAGGCCCAACCGTCTTAAAATTCTACATCTGTAACTGAACAGACTGACCAACACTCACCGACATTTCTCTTACGAAGCACGCTCACAGTCTCACTTCGTCACCGCTCTTACTCAAATCCCCTTCGGCGAGCCACTCACACTGCTCCCCATGGGCAGCCGCTGAGGAAGAGACGCGTCATCGAGGGCATTAGTAGAACCGGAAAAGGGAGCTGTAGTCATCTCTACTTCTCTTTTTTTTAGCATCAGTACAGACACAAGCGCTCATATACACGCGCATACACTCACCCCTATGAACCCACGCACGCACAACCTACCCCTATGAGCACCTCCGAGAGACTGAGCTGGCATATCATCTTGAAATTTACGAAGTCACCGTAGGCGCCTCGTCGTCAACGGGAACGTCTCCTCCCACTGAAAGCGCATCGCCAGAAATCCTGAAATAAATCCAGAAATAATGCGAGCACCAGGATTTGAACCCTGGTGGGTTGGGGATACCACTGTCCACCTAACCAACTCAACCACAGGTTGATTCGCAGTCATCTCTACTTCTAATGTCTCAGTTGGTAGTCTCCGCCGATCAATTTTCGTCCCGCCAGAGACGGTTATTTTTCGTCCTCGATCCCACCTCCCGCATCCCACCGACCCCCCCCCCCCTCCGCCCTCGAACCAGGAAAGAAAAACCAGGCTAATTTTCATCAGCGGCGTGGACGAAGGGACGGA
>NC_057801.1:227113085-227116235 GCF_018294505.1 Triticum aestivum | reverse complement strand
CGAAGGGACGGAGGGAATCGATAAAAACTCGTTCTGAAAAAATCTACGAAAATAAACGTACGAAAATTAGCCAGACGCTCGCAGGCACGAGCGATTCCCTCCATCCCTTCGTCCACGCCGCTGACGATCCAGGAAGGCAGTAGGGGCGTGCGAGGAGAATACGCCCCAGCCGCCATAGTGGAGCCCTACGCCGCCGCCGAGATCCGACAGGAGCCACCGCCGCCGAGGTTCAAGAGGAGCCGGCCACCATGACCTCCCTCCTCCCACCATGACAGCGGGGCGGCGACCACGTGCCTGACATAGGTGGGTCTCGGCCTCCTTCCTCCCTTCGTCCAAGGCTAGGAACTCCCCTCTCCTACCCGATCTCCTCCCTTCGTCCAAGGCCACGATCTCCCCTCCCCTCCCCTACCCGATCTGACGAAGAGAGGGCCAGGCCTTGCCACTCCGGTGTTCGATGTGGCCAGATCTGGCCGGGGGACTCGCCGCAGAGCCTCCATGTCGGCGGAACAGCAGCAGCCCGACAGAAGATGGGTGTCCAATCTCGCATTCTTTTGGCGATTTTTCTATAGTTAGATTAGCACAGGGAGGGAGCAGTGCAGTGCGAATTAGGACGGACATCAAACTCTCTGTTAGATTAGTTCATATTATACTGCGACTATCATAGTTCATATCATAATGCTGATGCCTCTTTAGATCCAGTACTTAAATAAGATTAGGAGGAAGGGCGTCACACTCTCCGAGAGCAAACAAGATACCACATACCCATCCTGTACTATCACTATGTTGTATTAACAAACCCGTGTTATGTTATATTAACAAATCTGTCTTTCTTTTTTCATATTGTGTATGATTCAGATTTATGGCAGGGACACAATCAAATTTATACCATACGATGTTATGATACAAGGAAAGTAAACATAGATGCATATTTTGTTCAACGTGATGATAGAAGGGAGAGTTGGCCTACGCCGCCAACTGATCTTCGGCAGCGTGGAAGGAGAGTTCAAAAGCAGCAGGAGCGGCTGTTCTACTGCTGGTCGGAGGGAGAGCTTGGCAAGGGAGATAGAGGGAGCTCTACAGCCACGATCTTGGCATACAACCCGATGACATCATGTCCACGTAAGCTTCTTCCATGTTCCAATTATTGCATTTGTTGGTCTTTTACTGTCATAGCTTACAAAATCTTAGATGTTGCTGACAAAAGACCGAGATACAATATTTTGATTGCAGATTATATATTCTTCGGTAATATGTAAAGCCTAAGTGAGAGACACAATGTTTTGATTGCAGTCTTGTGGACTGCATATTTTTCAGCAAGTACGTTCGCAATTTTTTTTGATCTCAGTAGGTTGGTGTTCATGTACACGTTGCCGTATGAGAATATACTGTGTATTACTCAAATCTCAAAACAAATGGCCCATTCTGACCAGACCATAACTATTCCAAAAGCATTGATAGGCATTTTTAAACATCAAGATATCTGAATATTTATCTTAGCGGTGTCCAAAATCCAAATGGTTATGTTTGTTCAGATTTTCCTCATTTTTATGTTCTTTGAATTATAGTGCTTGAGGTTAATAATAAATGATTGTTGGTAACTTAACTAGCTCCTGAGAATAATGTGTGATATAGCTTGCTCCTATATGTGTCATTGACTATGTTGCTTGTGGAGAGTAATAAGGATTTATCTAGCTCATGTATATCTGAGCCTTAGACGGAGAGGACGACTGTCGTGGCTCCATTGATGATAGTGGTTGCGACACAGAGCCGTACGAATGGACAACAAGCAAGCCAAGCACTCCCTGGGAATCGCTGTGATTCCGGAACGGGTGGCGGGTCCCTGCCTCTACCGCCCATGAAGCTGACAACGATCACGTGGTCGTCGTGCGAGGGCTGCGGAGGGGGGAGGGGGGCAGGCAGGGGGGATACTTGTAGGCGAGAACCTGCACGGAGGAGGAAGGAGACGCCTCAGGTGGAGATGATGACGATGACCGTGCCCCATCACTAGCGGCGGTCACGACGTGCAGCTGCAGGACTAGAGATCATACAGGTCGGGCTGTTTCTGGTAGTTGTTTGCTTTGGTGGTGCTCTTGGGTTTACGATTTCAATAAAATCATGTCGCGAAGTGGAAGGTTAATGTTATTTCTCTGATATCACACTGTATCTTCTTGGTTCAAGTATTGAGAAAGTAACACTGCCGCAAATGTATTTAATTATTTTGCCAAGCTGGTGAAAATATATGTAACTCAGACATGATAGACAGTCAAATTTACAAGTAACTTTTATAGTCATAGCTAGCGCAAAAGGGCGCAGGAGGGAGTGGGGTGCACGTTTCATGCTTTCTCAGCGCTCATTGCACGGAATAGGAGGTCCTGCCGCACCCCAAAGGAAAGGCCCAGTTTTTATTCCGCGCCTTAAGCCCCGGATACAATTCAATTCGCTAACGGGCGCACACCCTCCACTACACTATGTATGTACATGGGCCGACTATGTAGGTCTTTCTTGTTTCCACAATTTTTCGAGAACCTTTGCAATGAATGTATTGACGGTCTTCTTGGTGGTTTTTTCTTCTAATTTTTTCCGTCATGTCTTTTTACTGGTTTTCTTGTTTTGTTTTTTCCTTTTCTTTTTCTTGAACTTAATTTCACAAATTCATGAACTGTTTTCAAATTTGTTTTCGTATTTTCAAATCTCTGTGAACTTTGTTCACAAATTGTGTGAACTTTCTTTAAATTACAAAGTTTTTTTTCTTCAAATCTCGTGATTTTTTCCAAATTCGGTGAACTTTTTTCATATCCGTGTTTTTCCTCTTCAAATCATCTTTTTTTAATTCGTGAACTTTTTTGGATTTTATAAACTTTTTTCAAATCTTTGAATTTTTTGAATTCACGAACTTCTTTTGATCTTTTTTTTGGATTTTTCTGCATTTTTTCGGAAATCATCGGTTGGCCGGTCAGCTAGTCGATCGCCAGCCGGTCAACCATTGAACGAAAGCGAACCGAATATGCGTCGGGCAAGCGATAGCGTTGCGGGCATGGGGTCTGTCTATATCACATCTAGATGTGAGATATTATCTCACATCTAAATGTATCGTCACCTCTAGAAACTGCCCTCGTTGACAAACAAAACAGACTGTTTGCTCCGATCCCC
>NC_057801.1:227110949-227112806 GCF_018294505.1 Triticum aestivum | reverse complement strand
CCCATCCAACCCACCCAGCCCAACTACCCTGCCTCCTGGGCCTTGTTTGTTGGAATTTTTTTGCCTGTTTGTTTGTTTCACAGAAGAAAAGGACTGGGCTTTGTTTTGTCCGCAGGAAACACTTGCTTGCTTGTTTTGTCATCATGCAGCTTTTGTGCGTACTTTACAAACAGAAGGAATCACAGAGTATTGACAAAGAATCAGTGTATTACAGTGTACAATCTCAAATTCTGCTCCAAACGAGAAACAAACAGTCGCTGGTCTTGTACAACCTTGTAGATACTTTTGACCTCTCTCCCTTTTTCCATCTATTGAGAAACAAACAGAGGCTGGTGTGTAGGAAAAACGCACATCAGTTGGCTGGCATCAGTTCAAGATCTGTTGTCTTATTCTCTCAATAAAAAAACAATGCTAAAAACAGAGTATATGCGTAAGAGAAGACAAACAAAATTTTGGTTTCGTGCCAATTAATAAGTACAAGTCAATATATTATAGTGTAGGAAAATTTGATGTAATTTCATAAACTGATCGGGCAATAAAGTCTGAAAAAATGACTGTCTTTTGCATTGTTGAGAAGGGAATTTATATTCAGAATCGGGGAAATGCATGATGACAAAATGGCCATAAGCAATACATTCATAGTTCCATCTATACAAATCTACAGACTGGAGTAAATGGCAAAGCATACTTAACTTGTTAGGAAAAATTGCTTATTCTCTGAATGAAACACTCCATTCTCAACTGAAAAAAGAAAGAAAAAACTTTGAAACTAACTACAATCAACTGTGTTAGAATTCCTTAGATAACTAAATCACAGTGTGTTGTATCATGTTGATAGAAAAATCAAAAAAAGTTCATATATCTGATAAGCAAAAAATAGGATCATATAACAGCAGTTTGCTTGTTTAAAGGTAAAAAAATGGTGTGTATCAGTTTATGATTCAACTTTTAGTCTTCACCATAAAAGTGATGACAACTGCAACTGATGTAAAAATAGGAGCCTACATGCGATCAAAATCTCAAGTTGAAAAAAAGAAAGCAGCTACAACTTTCAGTCTTCACATACAAAACACAAGCATAAACTTTTTGAATATTTGTTCCAACAAAAGTTTTGATTCATTGTAATATTGCATTTGTAGCAAATGAAGGTATCTATGCAGGCAACTACATTGGTACTCAGGTACGATCCAACTTAGAAAAATCTGATTGAGGACAGAAACAAAGATAAACTTACTTGTATGTTTTGATTGTAGCATGTGCGCTCCTAGTACCCTGGGAATGGTGTTTGACCCGAGGCTTTCTCAAATGCAAGGCAATGGAGCTAATTTTCTGCAGATGATTCCAGCTTAGTCATTCGCCTATCCGGTCCATCAATTTGGAACATCATCAAATCGTTTGCCTGTTGTGAGTAACAATTCAATTCCGGTTGCACCTGAGGCTCCACTTGCAAGTGGGATCAAAACGGAAAACCCATTTGCTAGTCGAGGGTCCACTTGCAAGTGGCATTAAAACAGAAGACTCACTTGCAAGTCAAGGGTCCACTTGCAAGCGGCATCAAAAAAATAAAAGATGCAGTTGCAAGTCAAGGGTCCACTTGCAAGTGGCATGAAAAACAAAGGAACCCGGTTGCAAGTCAAGGGTCCACTTGCAAGTGGCATAAAACAAAAGAAGATCTGGTTGCAAGTCGAGGGTCCACTTGCAAGTGGCATCTAAGAAAAAGGCTGAGTTGCAAGTCGATGGTCGACTTGCAAGTGGCATCAAACAAGAAGACACAGTTGCAAGTTAAGGGTCGACTTGCAACTGGCATCAAACAAAAAAGAACCCAGTTGCAAGTCGAGGATCCACTTGCAAGTGGCA
>NC_057801.1:227098024-227110332 GCF_018294505.1 Triticum aestivum | reverse complement strand
TCAAGAAAATAGAAGACCCAGTTGTAAGTTGAGGGACGACTTGCAAGTGGCATGAAACAAGAAGACCTAGTTGTAAGTTGAGGGACGACTTGCAAGTGGCATGAAACAAAAAAGACCCAGTTGCAAGTCGAGTGTCCACTTGCAAGTGGCGTGAAAAACAGAAGACCCAGTTGCAAGTCAAGACTCTACTTGCAAGTGGGCATAAAAAAAGACGCAGCTGCAAGTCGAGGGTCCACTTGCAAGTGGCATCAAACAAAAATACCTAGTTGCAAGTCGAGGGTCCAGTTGCAAGTGGCATAAAAAAGACACAGTTGCAAGTCAAGGGTCCATTTGCAAATGGCATGAAAACAGAAGACCTAGTTGCAAGTCAAGGGTGCACTTACAAGTGGTATGAAAACAGAAGTCCTAGCTGTAGGTCGAGGGGCGACTTGCAAGTGGCATCAAACAAAAGACCTAGTTGCATGTCGAGGGACCACTTACAAGTGGAATGAAACAAGTAACCCTGTTACGAGTCGAGGGTCGACTTGCAAACTGGCATAAAAATAGAAGACCCTGTTACAAGTCGAGGGTCGACTTGCAACTGGCATCAAACAAGAGGACCCATTTGCAAGTTGAGGGTCGACTTGCAAGTGGCATCAAACAAAAGACCCCAGTTGCAAGTCGAGGCTTGACTTGCAAGTGGCATCAAACAAAAAGACCCAGTTGCAAGTCGAGGCTCGACTTGCATGTGGCACGAAAATATAAGACACAAATGCAAGTCGAGGGTCGACTTGCATGTGACATCAAACAAAAGGACCTAGTTGCACGTCGAGGGTCGACTTGCAAGTGGCATCAAACAAAAAGACCCAGTTGCACGTTAAGGGTCGACCTACAAGTGGCATCAAACAAAAAAATACCCAATTGCAAAGTCGAGGGTCGACTTGCAAGTGGCATCAAACAAAAAGACCCAATTTCAAGTCGAGGGTCAACTTGCTAGTGGCATCAAACAAAAAGTTTACCACAAAAAGGTTTCGTCAGCACCACGAAGAAACATGCCAAAGCTCTCACCATTGCCCACCTCGCAATGAGCAAGACAAACTGGGCACACCATCCTGAATCATAGCAAAACAAAGATCAACATAGAGCACGACTGTAACTGATGGTGCTCATACTGATGCTTACACTAATGAAACCGTTGAAACCAATAACTAGTAACTATGGAAAACTGTCAAAAGTACTTATGGCAAAACTGTTGAAAACTAGTAACTAGAAACTAGAGATTAGTAACAAACAAACAAGGTACAAAAAATATAAGCAAAAAAGCTAGGGGTGTATTACACAACTAGTATTCAATTGTGCATACCATCTTTAACATCCAGAAAAAAAGCCAGGGCCAGTTGCAACAAGGTTCAACTAACAAAAAACCCCGTTTGCAAGTCAATGGTTGACTTGCAACTATGTCATCGAGTTGCGAGTCAAGGTCCGACATGCGACTGGGTCAACTAGAACTACAAAAAAACAAAGCACCAAGTTCTCAGTCAAAGGTTGACTTACAAATAGAGGCCCTCAAATTGTGAGTCGGGGGCGGCTTGCAAGTCATGGGTTGACTTGGAACTAGGTTCAACAACAACCATGAAAAACAACAACCCGCCCCCTAGTTGCAAGTCAAGGGTCCGACTTGCGACCATGGCCTCGAGTTGCAAGTTAGGGTCCGATTTCAAACTGGGTGAACTACAACTACGACAAAACAAAGCCCCCAGTTGAATTCGAGTGTTGACTTTCAACTCAGGGCCCTCGAGTTGCGATTCAGGGGCCACCTTGCAGCTGGGTCAAACTAGAAAGAAAAAGCCCCAGTTGTGAGTCAAGTGTTGACTTGCAACTTGGTCCTAGAGTTGCGAGTCACGGGCCGGCTTGCAACTGGCGCAACCTACAACTACAAGAAAAGAACCCCCACCCCCAGTTACAAGTTGAGGGTGGACTTGCAACTAGGGCTCTGGTTGCAAGTCAAGGCTTGACTTGCAACTAGGTTCGACTAACAAAAAAGTCCCCCCTAGTTTGCAAGTCAACGGTTGACTGTAAATTGTGGCCTCGAGTTGCGAATCATGGTCCAACTTGCAACTAGGTTCAACTATCAACTATGAAAAAAACGAAGCACACCCTAGTTACGAGTTGAAGGTTCACTTGCAAATAGGGGCCAAGTCAGGGGCTAGCTTGCAAGTCACGACTTGATTTGCAACTCGGTTAAAAAAATAACCATGAAAAAACAAAGCCCCGCCCCAGTTGCAAGTCAGGGTCTGACTTGCAATTGTGCCCTTGAGTTGCGAGTTAGGGTCCGACTTGCAAATAGGTCGATTACAACTACGACAAAACAAAGCCCTGCCAATTGCGAGGCGATTGTTGAATTTCATCTCGGGACCCTTGAGTTGCAAGCCGGGGCTAGCTTGTAACTGGGGGCAATGAACAACTAAAAACATTGGGGCCAGTTGCAAGTTGAGGCTTGACTTATAACTATGTTTGACTAACAAAAAGCGCCCCCAGTTGCAAGTCAATGGTTGACTGCAAAACTGTGACCTTGAGTTGCGAGCTAGGGTCCGACTTGCAACTCAGTCAACTAAAACAAAACAAAACAAAGCCCCCGTCCCCATTTGCGTGTCATTTGCTCACTTTCAACTCGGGGCCCTCGAAGTCAACTAAAACAAAACAAAACAAAGCCCCTGTCCCCATTTGCGTGTCATTTGCTCACTTTCAACTCGGGGCCCTTGAGTTGCAAGTCAGGGGCCGGCTTGCAACTGGGGCAACCTAAAAGCTAAAAAAAGTCGAGGCCAGACTTGCAACTAGGTCCGTCCAAACAGAAGAAACGCGCCACCAATTACAAGTCAACCGTTTACTGCAAAACTATAGCCTTAAGTTGCTAGTCAAGGTCCGACTCGCAACTGGTTCAACTATCAACTACAAAAAACAAACCAACCAGTTTTGAGTCGAAGCTTCACTGCAACCAAGGGCCCCCAAAGTTGTGAGTCAGGGGCCATCTTGTAAGTCAAGGCTTGACTTGAAACTAGGTTCAATAACAACCACGAAAAATAAATCCCCCTCCCCAAGTTGCAAGTCAAATGGTTGACTTACAAATGTACCCTCGATTTGCAAGCCAGGGTCCAACTTGCAATTGGGTCAACTGCAGCTACCGACAAAACAAAGTCCCCTTCGAGTTGTGATCAGGGGCTGGCTTGCAACTAGGTCGACTACAACTATGACAAAACAAAAGCTCGATAGCTGTGAGTCGATTGTTAACTTTCAACTCGGAGCCATCTAATTACGAGTCACGGGTCGGCTTGCAACTCGGGTAACCTACAACTACAAAAAAAGCCGGGCTAGTTGCAAGTCAAGACTTGACTTGCAACTAGGTTCGACTAACAAAAAAAGGGCACCCGGTTCTAAGTCCGTGGTTGACTGCAAAATTGTGGCCTCAAGTTGCGACTCAGGGTCCAACTTTTTTTTAGAACATAGACGTCAGGGACGTCCGGCTTTAAATTAATAAAGCCCACAACTTAGGCAGAGTATCACAACCACATGACCAACTTAAGGCGCCACTCGAGGCAAATAAGTTTAAGGAAACGACCGCTAGACGAGCGAAGAGGTGCGGTACAAGGCGTTATCAGCCCAAAACAACGAGCACGCAGGCTCGGGAGGTACGAGGACCAAAAGGGGCTGCCCATCCCTATGCGGCAGCCAACTGATCGGACGACGGGGCTCGGGACTCGGAGTAGACGGAGCGAAGACGGCAGATAGCTTGGCGGTGGAGATCAGAGTCCTGTTGTCTTCCCAGCGGAGCCCATTGCTGCAAGAACACGATGCATTTGAAGATAACGTCAGCGGGATGCGAGGGAAACACACCCTCAATAGTAAACTTGTTACGGATATTCCAAATAGCCCATAGCATAGCCGCCGCACAAGTCCACATGACCCTACGAGACGTGCCTTGAACCAGAGACAAGGAAGACATGAGCTCAGATCGGGAGCGTGGATCCCAATCCACTCCCGCGGCCGCACGGACCGTGCTCCAGGCAAAACGAGCCAGAGAGCACCGGAAGAAAGTGTGGTCAGCATCTTCCGGGGCCCCACACAGCGCACAGGGGCCGGAGGCGGGGCCATTGCATTTAGCAAGGTTAATAGAGGTAGGAAGGTGATCTTGGCAAAGTTGCCAGAGGAAGACCTTGATTTTGAGGGGGATTTTAGCCTTCCAAAGCCCCGTGGCCGCCGACGGGATCTGGCCGCGGGAAAGCTCTCTGTACATGGAGTTGACAGAGAATTTGCCAGAGCCCGAAAGCCTCCACAAGATCGAATCCGCGGAATCCGACAAGCGGACGTCCGCAAGCAAAGCCCGGAGGCGATCCCAATCCGCCAACTCCGGCCCTGTTAGTTCGCGCCTGAAGTTAATGCAGGGGGGAGGCGTAAAGAGCCGAAGCAACCCGTTGCTCGGGCTCGACTGCAATGGAGTAGAGTTGGCGAAACTCCGACCATAGCGGTCGTTGGCCAATCCAAAGATCAAGCCAGAGACGCATGGAGCGTCCATTGTTAACCACAAACTTTGCACCCCTGGCAAAGAAGGGTTTGAGGGATTGAATGGAGTTCCAGAAAGGTGACCCTCGGGGAGCTGCGTCAAAAAAATTCCCATGCGGGAAATATTTCGCACGGAGGAGGTCGATCCAGAGGCCAGTCTCTCCCTGAGTCATTTTCCAGATCCACTTGCACATTAGTGCGATGTTCATCAACTTGGAATTGATGATCCCAAGACCCCCCTGGGCTTTAGGACGACACACGGCCTGTTCATCAACTCAGGGTCCAACTTGCAACCGGGTTAACAACAACTACGACAAAACAAAGCCCCCCGCCCCCATTTGCCAGTCGAGTATTGACGATCAATGTTCCCACCATCAATAGCGATAAGCATACCCAACCTTCTTCCCTGAGCCTTAACCAAATTGTTATCCCTACTGCATATGATGTCTCGGTGAGCTTCTTCCACATTTTTACCATTGTTCTCCTCCTCAGCTACATGTGATGCAGCACCTTGCTCTCCTTCCTCCTCATCGAAATCAACTGCAACACCCTGGGCAGCACCGCCATGTTCTTCTTTATCCTCAAACATTTCATCAACTGGTTCAGCCTTCAACTCCAACTGAGCCACTACCCCCCACTGATGGAGCACACAAACCACCTTGGCGATCTGCCCAGTCATGTGGAAGATGACAAGCTGCCCGTGCCCAAGGTTGAAGTCCTTGATGAACTTCCTTCCGGTCATTACCACTGATGTGTGTGGTTTTGTGCCCCATGTACACATCCACAACGTATCTGTGACCATGCACACTGAAGTTCATGAAACCACCAGACAAGTGCAGGGGGGAACAAGCCCCTGATATAGCATGGGAGTATCTGGAAAAAATAGATATGAACTTGTGCAAAACAGGTAAAGGAAAATTAAAAAACAAACCAAAAAATGATTGTAACACTAGGGGCAAAAGGACAAAAACTATGGCAGAAACTTTCGTGAAGATACATGTCGAAGCTCTGACCATTGTCTCTCTGACAATGCCAAAAGCAAACCGGACGAAGCATCCTGGTCAAGCAAAAAAAGAAAACAAAATGGTGTCATAATAGAATTGTCCCAATTAAACATAAAAAATAAAATTATACTCCTAGGGGGATGCTAACATCCCTTACCATCAAAACACTAAAATTAAAAAGTGAACTCGACCAACAACTATAAAAGAACTACCACATGCTTGTGTACAGATTACTACACTGATTTTTTTAATAAAAGACTATAGTATCAGCAAAAAATATGCTAGACCTATATAAACAACTCCACTTATCCTATTTCAAAACAGATAGAAAAAATGACAAAAAAATGAAAAAAATATAACCATTTATAAATGAAGCATGGGCAGCAGAAAAATCAAGAACATACATCAAAACAACATGTAAATCTGCTGGCTGAACACTAAAAAAAGACTATGGCAAAACTGTCGGCAAAACGAATTGGTTAATTTCAAAACTGAAGTTGATCCTCTCAGATAATCAAAATTGTAGACCCCTAGTATGGAAGAAATATTACAGCAAGCAAGCAGCTCACACACAAAAGACAAATGCAAAAATACTGGCTAGTCTCATGGCATGAACTACAAGCATGTTTTTGTACAAAAAAATCATGGCACTGAAAAGCCTTCTAGAACTACATCAAACAACAACACTGATAAGTTCATGAACTACAGACAACACGGTACACTCAACCTACATCAATGCATACATATACTCGCCTACTTCAACACTACACTGAACCTAAGTGACCTCCCTTGCCTCTGCTATGACTTCCTGTACTCTGCTTATCCTGTTTCCCCCTGGCTGACTCTGACTACCACCAGGACTATTAACCCCTCTACTGTACTTGAGGCCATTAGTAGATACAACTAGTAACTAGAAAAAAATAGTACGGACACGATTATATTCTAGGCACAGAAAGTTCAGCACTTGCTTGTTTTTTTCAGGACATCACTTGCTTGTTTTGGCTATACCAGATCCAGAGACACTTGACTAGCAGACAGTTTTGTATTCTAGGCACGCAAAGTTGCACAAGACACATCACTCTAGTACATCAGAAAAATGCACCATTAACAAACTGATACTTTTTGTGGATTATAAGAGAAATCACCAACATGTGCCTACTATTGCTGTTAGCCTACAGGCATGCATCCACAAAAAAACATTCAAAAACAACTTACCACTATCTTCACAACGATTTAGACTCGTATTACTACAAACACATATAGTCAATATCTGAGAATTTCTCCTCCTATTACAACTCACATGAATACACATAGAGTGAGATGCTCTGGAATTTGTACACAACAAACAAACATCACGCAGGATGGATCGAACAAAACTTAGTTTCAGGGATACAAACTGAATCACACATAATGGATCTCCCCTGTGTTAAACACTCTCACACAATCACAAAAACACACACGAAAGTCATCACTAGTCGCATAGCACACAAGAAAAATCCTATACTAATCCCGCACCCATCCCCCCATCCCCACTACTAAGAAAAAAGGTGGCCGCCGGATTTGGCTTTGCCGTCCGCCGGTGGCTGCGCCAAGCGATGGAGTGGTCCGGGAGCATCTCCCGCAGCCCCGGCAAGGGCGCATCACCGCATGCAGGGACGGGTTCGTCCTCCCGGCTCCGCCGACGATTTGCGGCCATGGATTCGTCCGGCCGTCCACCGGACTTGGCGCTCGCGCAGCGGCTCTGCGGCTCGCCGTTGCCGCTCATACAGTGCGACGACTGCACGCAGACATTTCTTTGGTCTTGCTATTCTAGCAAAGATTCGTGATGTTTTATGTATCCAATGTTGTTGAAAAAGCAAAGAAATGCATTATGTTGGATCAAATCAAAGTGCAAATTTAGGTTTTCCGGGCCAGGAGGAGCTGCGCCAGATCAGACCCTGCAAAGCCGACCCGTAAAAATGCATATCCGCGGAATGTGCTTCTTTACGGGTCGGCTTTGCGGGGTCTGCATCCGCGGCCGTGCGCGCCGGCCCGCAAAGGCGTTTTTCCGCGAATTGCAAACAGGTTTTGCGGGTCGGACGGATGTGGGGTCTGCTAGAGTTGCTCTAAGTAGCTCACTGTGTTAACTTTGGTAGAGACATCTATGTAGTTAGCTAAGTTGACTGGAGGATAGGCACTCAAGTTAGTTCACATGTTGGGTGCGTTCCTTCAAAAAAAAAAACATGTTGGGTGCGCAATCTATGGTTACTACTAGATTGTGGACGACTCTTAGGGCACTGTATGACATATGACAGTCACCAGCTTATTCCTGTTTCTGCTCTTTTGTTATGAGGAAGCCTTTATATTTTGCTCTCCTGAAAGCAGCTTGTGAGAAGAGCATTTTGGCAGGTTTGTGATGAAAATTTTAGAGCTCTTCAGGTTGCAAAATCTTCTACTAGAACTATCGTCCCTGGCACCACCGGCGTTGCGAATGTCAGGTATTAGGAAAAGCCCATTGCAGTTTTCAAATCTAATGAAAAGAACTCACATTTCTCATCTGAAGTAGTGGTAGTGTTGATCAATTCAGACAATATTTCTTTTACTGAAGTGACTATTTGTTGAGAATGATGAACTGGCCATGTTTCTTCAAACCATATTTCTCTCTAACAAAACTTTGGAATTGTGGTAAATCTAGTTGCAGTAAGAAAGAAAGATAGTTGAGATTCTTCAGGGTAACGAAATGCATCGGTTTGAGTTTGGGCAACAATATTTCAATAATCAGAATATCAGATATAGCTGCACTCGCAAGTAGCATGCATTCTTATTTATTTCCCACTGTTCAAGACATCTTCTAGGGACCTTTGACAGTTAATCAATGAAGCAGTCAAGCATCCTTTTAATTTACATTATGTGGTAATATTGATGACCTGGCCAATCTTGTGTCTTGCAATGGTTTTGACATATCATTTAATTTGGCTTGAAATACTAATAGGCTAACACTACCTTGAGGATACCTGTTTATTTTTGTGAAAACTAGATTACTTGATGATAATTAGTTTTATCTTAACCAATCTTGCCATATGATTACCTTTTTACTACCTCCATTCTTAAATACAAGCCCTTTTAGAGATTCCAATATGGACTACATATGGAGCAAAATAAGTGAATCTACACTCTAAAATATGTCTATATACATCCGTATGTAGTCCGCATTGAAATCTCTAAAAAGACATATATATTTAGAAACAGAGGGAGTAGTTCATAGTACTTATGACTATTCTATTGTATTTCCGTGAATATGGATGGTGTCATTTTCTTTCACATGTTCTGTTTACTGAAAGACCAATGTAAACACCTCAGGAAAGAAGGCATTGCAATACAAGGAGATATCTGAGTTAAGAGGCTATAATCTTCAAAAGGTTGTGCACGAGGTAAATATAATTTCAGATCCTAACGACTATTAGTACTTTTATACTTCTGTTCCTTGTATATTGCTTTGCCTGCAAAATGCAACAAGGTTATAACCTAAAGTGGGAGCCTGGGAGGCGAGTGATGTAATGAGCTATGATTTCTGATTTTTTCTGCGGGTGGATTTACTTGGTGATGTGGTTGAGGCCTTAACGGATCTTCTTGCACAAATTTATATTGCGCTCGACCACTAATCTCCAGTTTTGCAACACTATACCAGGGTAAGTCTCCACAAAATGGTCCATCTCTGATTGATATAGCATGGATGGTAACAGAAATTCCAATCTACTGGTTTGTTTCTTCATTAATTTATTTGCTCTTTGCATGCAAGTTTGGGGTATGTCTAGGATTGCCTACTGCTCCATAGCAAGCTTCCAATCGGGACATCATGATTTTTATTGCACCCGTACAAATTTTGGTTTTTATTTTTCTGTCGGGTACTAATTGTAGCCTCTTTAGCAGGCTATATGGAGATCTTGAACATGATCAAGAAACACATAAGCACAGCAAAGTGAAATGCCTATGCACATTCACATCAGCTGGTGTGATGTTAACAGCAGCCTTGGTTTTATTGGCCTGAAGGCAGCCTTGCTGTAGAAACCAAGGCTTGTTCCCCTCCGTAGGTTGTAGATTTTGGAGTGAAGTGCACTGTAGGTCCCTAAACTATTCGAGGGGTGTCAACCAGGTCCTCGAACTATGAAAATCGACATGTGGGTCCTCGAACTATTGTAAGTGTCTCAGTCACGTCCAAAACCTGCCCGACCCAGTCTGACCTACCGTTGACTGTTGCCACGTCGGACAGGGGTAATGGAGGTGGATGGATATTTACAAAAAACACCCCGAATCGTTTCAGATCTCCATTCCCCAGTCCTTGCCTCTTCTTCTCCTTCTCTCCCGATCTCTCTCACGGCGATTTGGGGGCGGCGGCGCCATGGTTCGGAGCTGGAGCGCGTCAGCGAGCTCTTCCTGGCCGCCTTCCTCTGACCCTGAGGCTGGTGCATCTCTCCCTCTACTTAAGTGCTGCACGTGCGGCTGGAGGCAAGTGATTCGTCTGGTTTCCAAATCTGACAGGAATCCAGGACGGGTTTTCTTCAAATGCCCTAATCACAAGGTCACTTTCGTTGTTTGAGTTAGTCTTCACTTTCGAATCAATAAGATCTCTCAAATTTTCTGCTCTTTGTTTGCTTGTTTTTTTTTGTTTTTTTTTTATTTTGGCAGAGAGGGTCACATGGATCTTGTGACTGCTATCACTGGATAGATGAATATTTGGATCTTGTTTTGTGCCATGGTTATAATATTCCTGAAGAGGAGGTGGAGTACATTGCAATGATTTCCAAGCCCTATCTGGACAGGGAGATGACAACCAAAGGAACGAAGCCAAACATTCGTGCTAGTTTCATAGAGAAAGATAGCAGGGTAGAAAGTGTGGTCAAGAAGATTAGCAACATTCCTGGAAATCAGATGAGCCAGATTGCTGAAGATATCAAGCTTCAGTTGGATCTTGTTGTAGGCATAGGTTGGAAGATTCTGCTTGTTTGTACCATGATTCTTGCCGTGAACTTGTATGCTGTTGTAATGAAGTAGGAGCTGAAATGTGTTTTTAGTTGCCAAATGTGCAAGAAACATTGGCAGTGAACAATGTATGGTGCATGTAGCGATGACATTATGAAATATTTCCAGAATGTGCTTTGCAATATTCCCAGAATGTGTAAGCATGACAAATTTTGGCAAGCATTTCATCACATTTTTAACAAGCACTATCATAACAGGTTGTTCACAAAAGACATACATAATTGCCACAAAAGAGGAGTGCATCCAAAAGAGAGGGACAGTAGCATCTATCATAGCAGGTTGTTCACAAAGGACACATATGCAATCCATACGCTATTACAAGGTGTGGATCAAAACCTACAGCCAAGACATGGGCATGAGCTCAGGTTTCCTTCAACACCTCAAGGAGCTTTTCTCTCTATGCATTAATCTTTATGCACTTTCTTTGCCTTTGTTCTTCTGGCCTGTTTTGCTGCTTCAGTTACACCAACAGCAGCATCTGTTTGGGAGGCTTGAGTGACTGCTCTAGGAGGCACAAAGGCTTGCCTAACAGCCGCTTTAGGAGTTGTCTTTTTCTTCTTAGTTTGTAGCTTTTTCTTCAGAAATTGTGCTCTGGTTGTAGCCCTGGGCACTGGCAGCTCATCTCTCCTCGATGCAATGAAAGAGCACTCAGGAAGTGGTCCTGGTGGTGCATCAGGTGTTACTTGAGGTGCTTCAACCTACACAATTGACACCACAGATACATCCGTTTGAGCGACAAGTATTTCCGGACAGATAAATATGTAAACAACATTTCCTTGGAACAAATGCTAACCTCTTGGAATAATGTTGACAGCACCGAACATGTGTGTGAACTATCCTCACCAGGTATCTAAGTTCAAATGTAAAACCATGTCAATTCATTGCATTTGGATACAATACAAGTAGGCATTCAAGCATGGTTAGTTCAGTACCTGTGTGATGGTCATAACAGTGCATTGGGTATAACGCCCTCGATGCGGCTATATCTCCCACGTGTCGAAGCACGACTTAGAGGCATAACCGCATTGAAAGCAATGTCGCAAGTGAGGTAATCTTCACACAACCCATGTAATACATAAGGGAAAGAGATACATAGTTGGCTTACAATCGCCACTTGACACAATTACATGAATAAAGCATTACATCATCCAGATACAATCAAGGTCCGACTACGGAACCAAAATAAAAGAAGAACCCCAAATGCGACAAAGGTCCCCGATCGACCCCAACTGGGCTCCACTACTGATCAACTAGAACGGAAACAACACAAAGGACAAGATCTTCATCGAGCTCCTCCTGAGCTTGGTTGCGTCATCTGCACAAACTCATCGGCACCTGCAAGCTGGTTGTGGAAGTATCTGTGAGCCACAGGGACTCAGCAATCTCGCACCCGCGAGATCAAGACTATTTAAGCTTATGGGTAAGGTAAAGGTATGAGGTGGAGCTGCAGCAAGCGACTAGCATATATGGTGGCTAACATACGCAAATGAGAGCGAGAAGAGAAGGCAAAGCACGGTCGATAAAAGTATGATCAAGAAGCGATCCTGGACTACCTACGTCAAGCATAACTCCAACAACCGTGTTCACTTCCCGGGCCCCGCCGGAAAGAGACCATCACGGTTACACACGCGGTTGATGTATTTTAATTAAGGTCAACTTCGGGTTTTCTACAACCGGACGTTAACAAATTCCCATCTGCCCATAACCGCGGGCACGGCTTTCGAAAGATAATACCCTGCAGGGGTGTCC
>NC_057801.1:227095809-227096147 GCF_018294505.1 Triticum aestivum | reverse complement strand
CGACGGGGAGGCGACGACCTGGCGAGGAGGCGACGTCCTGCGGGGCGCGGGGCGGAGCCCGGCGGCGACGGCGAGGCCCTGGTCGCCGGCGGCGGGACGGCGGCTGACGGCGGCTCGGGCAGCTCGAGGAGGACGCGAGCGCTCGGGCGCGGGAGGCTGGGGCGGCCTCGGGCCCAGATGGGCTTGCCGGGCCCCGATCTGGGTTCCACGGGCCCGCGGGTTTCGCGGCGGCGCGGGGAGGACAGGGGCGACGTGGCCAGGCCACATGGCGGGCGCCGGTTGGCCCTGGCGGCGTCTGGCGGCGGCGCGCCCAATGGCTGATCGCCAAGTGGCGGCGG
>NC_057801.1:227092473-227095717 GCF_018294505.1 Triticum aestivum | reverse complement strand
GGGAGGACAGGGGCGACGTGGCCAGGCCACATGGCGGGCGCCGGTTGGCCCTGGCGACGTCTGGCGGCGGCGCGCCCAATGGCTGATCGCCAAGTGGCGGCGGCGGGCTGGCAGCGCCAGATCCGAGGGAGGGAGGTGGCTGGCTGCGCGGAAAATGAGGGAGGAGGCGCTGATTTCGAGGAGGGAGGCGGCTGGGAGGTAGGGGACGGGCTAGGCTGCCCAAAAATGGAAGGAGGAGGGGTTTTATATAGCAGTTTTTTGGCTAGGGTTTGGTCTAGGGGGGTTTTCAGACCCTCCGATCATGATCGGGCGGTTCCGGAAGCGGGGAGAGGTAGAGTGGCCTAGGTGGGCTGTGAGAGAGAGACTTGGGCTGAGGGGAGAGAAGGGAAGTGCAGCCCGACAACTGTTTCCGGAGACCGAAAACGTCCGACGATTAAACCGACTATATTGCGGTTGTAGGTTTAACGGTTGGGCTAACAAATGGACTCCGAATGCGATGAAACTTGGCAGGCGGTCTATCTACACTATAATAAGACCACACACCAAATTTCAACCCAATCCGAGAACATTTTCCGGCCACTTATAAAATAATATTTCGGACATGCCGCGGGCGCGTGCAAGTGTGTCTGGTCTCAAAACGAACAACGGAGAGAACTCGGAGAACCCGGACGAATGCAAGTTTTAAAAACATGATGATGCAATACACATGATGACATGATATGCAATGCATGACACGCAAGCAAATGACAAGACAACAACAACGAATAACTGAACGACACCTGGCACATCGGTCTCGGGGCGTTACAACACTCCACCACTACGAGAGGATCTCGTCCCGAGATCTAGAATGGCACCGGAGGGAAAACAGAAGAGAAAGAGAAGAGGTAAACTAAGTTGCTTCTTTGACCAACGAGTGAAACCATGAACCTTGAGAGGTTGAGCAATTTAAAAGAAAGAGTACAACAGAGATGAACGAGATTGCAAACAATCCGTTAGAAAAAAGGAACAAGGAACATTACGAGGACTTGAAGGTTGCAAAGACACGAACCAAGAGTTTAATGGACAAGATAGAATTCGAAACCACTCCGGTTAAAACAAAATGAGAGGGGAAGAATTCGGGCAGCACTCCGGTTGAACATGGAAGGAATTGAACATGAACTTGAGAAGATGGGATGATACTTGATGAAATCAACAACACACTGCCTCCGGAACTATTGAAAGAATGGCACAAAGGGTAAGAAGGATTTCAGACAGCGGTCCGGTTGAAAGAGAGGCAAAACTTGATAAGATAAAAGAACTTGAATGAGAACACACCGGTTAAATGGATAAGCAAGAAAATAACATGATCTTGACAAAACGATGTGATGGGTGAAGAGAGCAACATCACAATGCCTCTGGAACGAAGGGAAACAAGATCTTGAGAGAGCACGGATACAACAAATGCTAGAATGGAGTTGTTGAAAACCAACAACGAAAAGAATAATCTTGATATGGTCTTATGAAATACATCTCAAATTATGAGATGACAACCTGCCACTCACGGGAAGAAGAATTGGATTGATATGAACGAGGAGACGAGAAACTTATTTCACCGGGAGGATAAATGAAGTACTTGGATCATTTACAAGCACCATAAATGGCAACAATCCTTAGGGAAGGCTTTAGGTGGAATATAACCCAAGATAATTCCAATGAATAGGTTGATGGATTTAAAATATCTCATACTTGATAACTTGTGAATCATGAAACACGAAGGAAAATTATCGGAAATGACATAACACCACCTCCGATAATATGGTAGACAGAATCTCACTCCGGATTACAAGAAGAAGACTGCTTGAGCTCCTTAAAAGAATCTCGATGAAAACTTCGAGAAGGAAATAAATCCTTGATGAACCATCATGTAGAACCTCCATGAAGAACTCCGGTAACAAAAAGATGATCCAATGGAAGGAAAAAGAAGTTGAAAACACAAGGTGAAACCTTGTAATGATTTAGATGAATCTCTGCAACGAGATAAAGAGAAAACTTGGCACTCCGGTAAAGAAAGATGAACAAATGGAAACAAGAATTTGATGAGCCTCAGGAATAAGGAATTAATATCTTGGGTGAAACAAGAATAAGAATTACATTATGCTTATCCTTCACCATTTTAAAATTGATGACAAGCAACGGATTTGGCATACCACTTATTCTTGTAGAAAGGATTAAGAGAGATATGGCGTAAACTTGAAAAGGTCTTCAACGAACCACCGGTAGGATTTGGAATTGAACGTAGCAAATGCACAAATCACCGAGAAGAATTGCAAAATGAATGAAGATACTTTAGGGTATTTAGATACATGAGAACGAAGAGAGCACGAGCCAATTAAAGATCACTTGAACAAGGCACCGGTAAGATCGGAGAATGATAACTGCAAACTGAGAATGAATAAATCTGAATTGATGGACTCCGGATGACAAACTGAGAAGACTCTTGAATAACTCCAGATGGATGAAAAGAATTCTCACGATCAAAACAATTATGATAGGATGGCAACAAGCTAGCACCATGAATCTTGAAGAGAATAGAGCAAGATTAAAGAGAAACTCTTCTTCGGTCTTCAAATGATGAGAATGACAACGAGAAACACCACCAAGAATTATTTAGACACTCCGGAATAAAGAATAGAAAAGTTGAGCCAACGATGATAAGAATTTGAAAGATCTTGGAGAAAAACATTTGACTGATGATAATTCATTCTTACGTCAAACTTGGAGAAGAATTTAGGATAGCTCTGGGAAAATAGAAGAGTCGGGTAAGATCCTGGGAAAAGACCTGTGGGTTAGGGCCCACTAAAAGGATACACCGTTGAACGATTGATTGAAATAGATATTGCACCGGTAGAATTAAATGACTTGAATGAGATAATAATCTCCAAATAGCTTGAACGGATTGAGAATGGAAACACGAATCTTCTGAGATATCTTGAGCACTCCGAATAAGAGTAGAGAGAGATGAACAATTATGAGAGGCACCGGCATGGGATAGCATTTGAACGAGGATAAGGATATGATCAACACCGAAAGCTTGAGGTAAATCCACCGGAGAAGAAAACGAGAATGAAGAGTGATGAACTTGGAGCTCCGTTAGTATCTTCTTGAGAATCACCGGATAAGAACATTGACGGAAAAGAATGGAGAGACTTCCCATCAATAAAATGGATACTCGACTAAGAAATCTGAGTCCTTGAAGAAAAAGGGG
>NC_057801.1:227072853-227090319 GCF_018294505.1 Triticum aestivum | reverse complement strand
TGCCGGGCCCCGATCTGGGTTCCACGGGCCCGTGGGTTTCGCGGCGGCGCGGGGAGGACAGGGGCGACGTGGCCAGGCCACATGGCGGGCGCCGGTTGGCCCTGGCGACGTCTGGCGGCGGCGCGCCCAATGGCTGATCGCCAAGTGGCGGCGGCGGGCTGGCAGCGCCAGATCCGAGGGAGGGAGGTGGCTGGCTGCGCGGAAAATGAGGGAGGAGGCGCTGATTTCGAGGAGGGAGGCGGCTGGGAGGTAGGGGAGGGGCTAGGCTGCCCAAAAATGGAAGGAGGAGGGGTTTTATATAGCAGTTTTTTTGGCTAGGGTTTGGTCTAGGGGGGTTTTCGGACCCTCCGATCATGATCGGGCGGTTCCGGAAGCGAGGAGAGGTAGAGTGGCCTAGGTGGGCTGTGAGAGAGAGACTTGGGCTGAGGGGAGAGAAGGGAAGTGCAGCCCGACAACTGTTTCCGGAGACCGAAAACGTCCGACGATTAAACCGACTATATTGCGGTTGTAGGTTTAACGGTTGGGCTAACAAATGGACTCCGAATGCGATGAAACTTGGCAGGCGGTCTGTCTACACTATAATAAGACCACACACCAAATTTCAACCCAATCCGAGAACATTTTCCGGCCACTTATAAAATAATATTTCGGACATGCCGCGGGCGCGTGCAAGTGTGTCTGGTCTCAAAACGAACAACGGAGAGAACTCGGAGAACCCGGACGAATGCAAGTTTTAAAAACATGATGATGCAATACACATGATGACATGATATGCAATGCATGACACGCAAGCAAATGACAAGACAACAACAACGAATAACTGAACGACACCTGGCACATCGGTCTCGGGGCGTTACATTGGGAGTCCTGTGCAGTAGGTGCTTGAAGCAAATTTCTTCTCACAGGTAGTTTTTCTAGTGCAGGCACTCTATCAGATGGATGTAGTACAGTGCATTTTCTTCTATTGTGTTCTGTGGAGTTGCAGACACTGCAATGCATTATTACTCCATGCTTGCTAAACCTAGTGCCTTCATCCTTCTCTGAAGGGTGAACTATTCTCTTCTTCTTTTTCCTGCCTGCCTTCTTCTCATACTTTGGAGGTTCTACCGGAGGACCATTTGTTTTCTGCCACTCAGCTGGATCTCTGCAAGGCATGATGACATGTCCATATGCCAACCTATATGCCTCAATACTATAGCAAGCAGCCACTTTGTCCTCTGGTTTGATTCTCTCAAACCTCAAACAAGCAATACTATGGCTACAAGGAATCCCTGTCAGCTGCCACCTTCTGCAACTACATTTGTTCTTGAGAATATCAACAACATATTCATTTTCACGGCTCATTACCTTGAACACACCTTTGCCAGCAGGACGTTCATGGCAACTTTTTGCCCATTCAATGTTTTTGTCAAGTTTTTTCTTGATCTTTGGGCATAATGTTAGTTGAGACCAGTCATCCTCACATTGCTTTCTATTTGTATACCATCTTGTCATCAATTGCGCCTTGATCTTCCTCAACATGCTCAGAATTGGTAACTCCCTTGCATCAAGTATCCATTTGTTGAAGACCTCACAACTGTTGTTGAGGAGTAGATCACATTTAGGTAATTCTTCAAAAAATGCCCTACACCATGTGTTAGGGGCAAGGCCATCCAAATATGCCCATGCTTCTAGATTCATCTCCTTCATCTTGTCCATGTTCTTTTCCCATGTAGCCATATTGTTGCTTCTTGCTATTACCCACAACTGGTTCTTTAATGTTTCACCCTTCCAATTGGCATGGAAGTTCTGGTATAAGTGTCGTACACAAATCCTATGCTCCGAATCAGGGAACATATTGTCCACAGCATTAATCAAGCCTTTCTGCCTATCACTCATGATTGTCCATGGTTTAGTGTTCTGAATTAACAGATCCTCTTTCAAGGTCTTGAGAAACCATGTCCAGGTGATGGTGTTTTCAACCTCAACTACTGCAATGGCTATTGGAATGATGCAGTCATTGGGATCAACTCCTATGGCTGTTAGAAGTATTCCTCCATGCTTTGTCTTAAGGTGGCAACCATCCAGACAAATTACTGGCCTACATCCTTGCAGAAAACCCCTCTTACATGCATCTATAGACATGTACAATTTGTCAAAAAGAACACCATTTTTCAGTTTCAAATAGAATGTGCTACCAGGATTTTGTGTTCTCAGCTCTTCTGCAAAATCCCACAACATATCGTACTGTTTTTGCTCATCTCCTCTAATCTTTCTGATTGCTTCTCTCTTTGCTCTAGCAAGCTTGCTCTTGGTGGCTGCCATATTGTAATCCTCTTGCACATTACTTCCCAGGGTTCTCAATGAAATTGATTCATCTGTCCTCACCTTCTCAACATACTTCTTTGCTATGTAACTAGCAGTGAATTGCTTCACCTCCCACTCCCTACTGCAAGTGTGCTCATCTATGTATTTTTTCAGCATTATGCACTTTGTTCTGCTGTCCTTTGAGGCAAAGAACTCCCAGGGGCAACCTGGGACACAATGAGCTTTCACTCTAATTTTGTCATTTTTTGGTGTCTTTATAGCTACCCTGTTCTTAACAGCATACTCTGCCAAAGCTGTCCTAACCTCTACAATTGATGAAAAGACCATTCCAACTTTGAACACAGGATTTTTCATGTCTTCAGGCCTAAAACTTTTGAACTTCAAACTGTTCTCACCCCCTTCTTCATCTGAATCTGGGAGGTCCAGCTCCTCCTCTTCTTCCACCAAATTCTTGCCCTTACTTGCATTTCCCTTTTCCTTTGAGCTTCCAATATCCTTTTCCTTGTCCTTGTCCTTGCTCTGCTCCTCCTCCTCTGCATCTGCATCAACATACTTCTCATATAGGTTGTCATCATCTTTATCGAACTCATTATCGGAGTCCACAAACTCTGATCCACTACTACTGTCTTCACCCCCAGAACTGTCCTCTTCAACTTCTGGTTCAAACTGAGCCCTCCTCCTATTGCTTCTCCTCTCATATGTGAACTGATGCCCTGCATTACTATTCCATGCCTCAGCCTCTCTCCTGACAAAATTTCTCTGAAGTTTTGCTCTCTGTTTGGGGCTGATGACATTATCATAGAAGGGTGGAATATCCAGTGGCTTTATCTTTGTAGGAGTAAAAACCTTAGGCAGCTCAGGGCCTCCAGTCATTGGAATGTCATTATCACTGAAGATTGATCTCTCCAGATCTTTATCATTCACATATAGCTCAAAAGTTTTGATCTTGCTGACCACAGACATCATATAATTTGTGTCAGCATCACACCCGAGCACTCGCAGACCACCAAACAATGATTTCCCTGACAGCAACCAATACACTTCCAACCTTGTGACATCTGCATAGCCACACTGCCTAACAAAATCTTCTATCCAAAGCAGAGACCATGTGTCCACTTCACAACAATCAAATGTGTCAATACGCTCATCTACATATGTCTTGTTTGGGCCGTCACCACAAAAGAACCCACTGTGATGAATCTCTACTGAAAAGAGGTCGTCGTTCGGTCCTACGTGCAAAGAGAGGGAATCGAGCATCAGGAAGCTGCGCACAAACCTAACCCTAACCAATTCGGATCAAATCCTAACCCTAGTCACAAATCGATTGGGAGGACAGAGAGGAACATACCGTACTGTGGAGGAGGATCTCCAGGGAGCCGTCGTACCGGAGCCATCGACGCCTAGGCAGGCGCCGCCGTCTCCGTGCGGCCACACCAAATCGCCAAGGCGCCGCCGCCCCCAAATCGCCGTGAGAGAGATCGGGAGAGAAGGAGAAGAAGAGGCAAGGACTGGGGAATGGAGATCTGAAACGATTCGGGGTGTTTTTTGTAAATATCCATCCACCTCCGTTACCCCTGTCCGACGTGGCAACAGTCAACGGTAGGTCAGACTGGGTCGGGCAGGTTTTGGACGTGACTGAGACACTTACAATAGTTTGAGGACCCACATGTCGATTTTCATAGTTCGAGGACCTGGTTGACACCCCTCGAATAGTTTAGGGACCTACAGTGCACTTCACTCTAGATTTTGCTAGTCTTTGAGCACCATGTAACTGACCCACCCAAACCATGGTTAGTCGTTCCTTGTGCTTGTACCACCTGCTGGTTTGCAAAGATGAGACTTGATTGACCAAATTTTCATTCCGTTTATGTAAGAGTTTGACAAGGAAATGATCTGAATTTTCTGTTGTCTCAGGGACGACTCAGCTGCTTTTTTTTTACCTTGATTGATATACAAGGTGGCATATATGATCTGAATTCTCATAACACTGCCATTTATCTTTCTTTTTTGTTGAACACATCCGTTTATCCATCAGCCATTAATAATTTTTAATAATACTGAAGAAATTTGCGGACAAGGAATGTAACTAAACAAATCTTCTATTGATGATATTAAACCTGGGGTTTCAGTATCAAATATGATGAGGCATTTGTGTTCAAGGAAATGATTTTGGATATAAGGTTGTTTTTTTCCAATATGCTGAGGCATGTGTGCTCTTATCTCAGAAATCCACATTTGGTTGTTTTTTCTGGTCGTGCTCAGTGCATCCTCCGACGATTTTGCGTTCGATGCTGAAGAAATTAGAACGAAATTTCTATTGATAATACTAATTCAGACACCGATTACATCAAGAATAGCCCCATTGGTCAAGTTCTATTTCAAAGACCAAATTTACACCTTAGACTAGACAGATTCTGATGGCTAGGACGATCAACACTAGCAGCTGAGCGACACTGGGTTCAGTTGCTCCACAGGAAGTAGGGTCCCATGGCCGGCGTCCAGTTGCCGCATCCAGACTGCGTCGGCCCTGGCTCCATGCCTCCTCTGCTCGCCACGCCGCAGTACCAGAAGCACGGTGCAGAGGAGCCACCGCAGGGGTTGATTATGTGTGGCTGCTGCTTCTGCTGGATCGGCGGCGCCGGCACCAGCGCAAACGAGCCACCGAAAGGGCCCGTGCGAGGCGGCTGCTGCTGGATCGGCGGCGGCGCGGACGCCAGCGCCGGTGAGCCACCGCAAAGGCTTGTGCGAGCCGGCTGCTTCTGCATCGGCGGCGGCGGCGCCAGCGAGCCGGTGATGCTGATCTTGACCCCGCGCCGCATGAGCTCAGCAAGCAGCCGCGCGGTGTTGCGCGCGTCGTCCAGCCCGCAGTGCAGGCGGCCCTCCCAGTCCAGCCCCGCCGCCCGGACCGCTTCCTGCAGGTTGACCCGCCCTCCGCCACCGAGCGCCGCCTGGAAGGGGACTCACTGATCGAAGTAGGAGGGCTTCTCGATGCCCTTGAAGCGGCACTCGAACTCGAGCATGGTGCGGCAGTCCCAGTCCCCCCATGTCACGACGGCCAAGCGGACGCGTCTCTTGTTCCCTGCCCCCGCCGTCTCCGCCTTCAACCAAGCGTCGTGCAGCCAGAGCGCCTCAACGAGATCCACGCCGCCGTCGACGTCCTCCTGCCGGATGCCGGTGAGTTCCCTGCAAAACTGGGTCAGCACAGGGTGATGTTTTGGACGAACGTACCTGCGAAACGCGGACTCGATGCAGCCGGTGGCGCCGTCGACGAGCACGGCAGGGAACTCGATGATTTCCTGCGGGAAGATCCGCGCGTCTTTGACGCACGTCGCCTCGAAGTCGACCACCACGAAGAAATCGAAATCTTGCTCCAGCCCCTGCCCGCGCCCCGCCATGATCGCTGCCATGTTCGTCGGAGTGCGCGCAAACTCGAGATGGGGGGAAGTTGGGAAGATAGGCGGCGAAGATGGGGGAAAGATCAGATCGAAAACTAGGGTTGCAAACCCGCCGGTGCGTCGTCCCCTTTATTAAATCCCAATCCAATCCGATGCTTTCCGGACCAACAGTTGGCGCGTGTTTTTTTTTTGACGTCGTTGGCGCTAGTACTTTCTAATCTATACAGTACTAGTAATCAACAAACCAAAGGCTGCGATTTCAGTTGGATCAGCAAATCAAAGGCCATTTCTAATCTATTTATATTACATTGAATAAACAATTTCAAAAAATTGGGCATATATTTTTTGAAACAAAGCAACATTTTTTCATTGTCATGAATATTTTTTTTTTAAATTATTCACATCTTCTAAGAACCGAGCAAACAAATTGTATACTATGTTAACATTTTTTTTTTCAAATTCGTGGTTTTGAATTTCTTAACTAAATTTATGTTTTTAAAATAATCGTATATGCGTATAAAATAAGATGAAAATAAAAAAAGAGGAGAAAAATGTAAGTGACATTAGCATGATGACTGATGTCGCTAGGCTAAACCTAGGCATTCTCTGGGTCGGGCTTGGTTCCGACCTCAAAATCACAATCCCGAGCCCGGCCTAGCCCGGCCCAAATAACAAGAATAGTGCACCTTTTTATTAATGACACAATGCGAAGGTTTCCCAATTTATTTTTTTGAATTTTCATGCCCATTTCAAAATGCGGTCAAAACAGCGGGCATGACCGTTCCTAGCTAGTGGTTGAATCTTGGAAAACTTTTGGTGTTTCTTTGATTAAATAGATAATTTTGTACCTAAAAATGATTTTTGGGAAAAATAAATAGCAAACTATGAGGCAGCTGCTGTTCAAATTTGACCTGCTTCCTACTAAATCGGCGGAAAATTATCTTTTTCACGAGAGGTGGATAAAATCTTTTGACACCCAACCATTTGATCAATTGTGCATTAAATATGGCCTAGTATTATATAAAATTGATTTGGTCCAATTTTGCAACAATTATTTGGTAGGTTCTTAAAAAAACTCATTTTGGGTGCTCGAAAAATGGAAAATGATTTTTTCATCCAAAGAAAATGTAAGCTTCCTTAGGCCACATTGTTTGCCATTCCAATATGCACCCCTTGTGCACAATATGAGATCATTTGAACAAACTATGCCATGAATATGGCCATAAGATTGATCATTTGGCTTGAAAGCCATTGATCTCCACACGTGATAAGCTCGTTTCTGAGAACACATTTTTAATTATCGTATTAAAAGTTTATTAATTTTCGTGGGAACTTGGTCATATATAATGACACAATGGAAAAGTTTCCAATTTTTTGTTTTTTTTGAATTTTTCATGCCCATTTCAAAATGCGGTCAAAACGGCGGGCATGACCGTTCCTAGCTAGTGGTTGAATCTTGGAAAACTTTTGGTGTTTCTCTGATTAAATAGATACTTTTGTACCTAAAAATGATTTTTGGGAAAAATAAATAGCAAACTATGAGGAAGCTGCAGTTCAAATTTGACTCGCTTCCTACTAAATCATTAAAAAATTGTCTTTTTCATGAGAGGTGGATAAAAACTTTTAACATCCAACCATTTGGTCAATTGTGCATTAAATATGACCTAATATTTTACAAAATTGATTTGGTCCAATTTTGCAATAATTATTTGGTAGGTTCTTCACAAAAAAACTCATTTTGGGTGCTCGAAAAATGTAAAATGATTTTTTTGGCCAAAGAAAATGAAAACTTCCTTAGGCAACATTGTTTGCCATTCCAATATGCACCCTTGTGCACAATATGAGATTATTTGAACAAGCTATGCCATGAATATGGCCATAAGATTGATCATTTGGCTTGAAAGCCATTGATCTCCACACGTGATAGCTCATTTCTGAGAACACTTTTTAAAAATAATTGCCGTATTACAAGTTTATTATTTTTCTTAGGAACTTGACCACATATAATGACACAATGCGATGGTTTCCAATTTTTTTTTGAATTTGTCATGCCCATTTCAAAATGCGGTCAAAAGGGCGGGCATGATCGTTCCTAGCTAGTGGTTGAATCTTGGAAAACTTTTGGTGTTTCTATGATTAAATAGATACTTTGTACCGAAAAATGATTTTTGGGAAAAATAAATAGCAAACTATGAGGCAGCTGCAGTTCAAATTTGACCCGCTTCCTACTGAATCAGCGGAAATTTGTCTTTTTTTATGAGAGGTGGATCCAACATATTTTACAACCAACAATTTAGTCAATTGTACTTTAAATATGGCCTAATATTTTATAAAAATGATTTGGTCCAATTTTGCGACAAATATTTGGTAGGTCCTTCACAAAAAAACTCATTTTGTGCACTCGAAAAATGAAAAATTGGTTTTTCGTGAAAATAAAATGAAAAATCCCTATGACAACATTGTTTGTAATTCCAAGATGAAAACTTGTGTGAAATATGAAATCATTTGAACAAACTATGAGGCATCTATAATTAAAATTTGACCCACTTCCTAGTGAATCGATGAAAATCCCACCTAGTATGAAACTACCTCTAGTTATTTGAGGCAACTGTACTTAAACATTGTCATAAAAAGATAAGGGAGCTTACCGCCAGGCGTCGTGGTGCTGCTTTGGAGCTCCCCGACGTTGCAATGGAGCTTCGCCGGGCACTATGGTGTTGTGTTGGAGCTCTTAGCACGCCGTTGAGAGCTGCAATGGAGCTTCATGGGGATGTCATCGATGCTGCGTTGAAGTATTTTCACGCTCGGTGCTGTCGTGACATATTGATGTGATCAAACGACCACCAATGCGTAGATCGGGCGGCTAGCTAAGCGGATGATTTCTAGACAAAATCATCTGACTGACTCGTAGCAGCCGCCTATTGTTAATCGATTACGACCAATTTAGATGGTCATAACTTCATCAAAATCTGTACTTCGTTTTGATTAGTCTACGAGCATGTCACACAGATCAAGCATCACAAACCGTCGGACACTGCCAGATCCAACGGCCCACACCCCCTCACCCTCTCACCCACCCACACCCACCCGAAAGCAACTCCCCTCACGTACACCACATGCCGCCGAGGACACTGACATGTGGGCCTAATTCCTTGCAGGCCCACCTGTCAGTGGCCGGATGACACCCTCTCCCCCGCACACCACCGTGAGCTCCTCTCCCCCGCACACCACTCCTCTCCCCATGACCCGCCGCCGCCGACCCCGACCACGGCGTCCACTCCACCGCTAGCGCCACCTCCCCTTCCTGGCCGAAGATCCACTCGAGCTCCACCCCCTCTCGATTCCTCTCCAAATCCCGCCATCGGCAACCCCCACCGACGAAACCCCATCACCACCAGCGACCTCCCCCCTCCCTCTTCAGATTGATGGATGGGTGGGGACGGGGAGGGGCAGATCCGCACCCGCACCCACCGGAGCGTCCTGCTGCGGTGGCCCTTGATACGTGTGACGCTCGGATAATTAAGCTACAATAATTCCCTGCTAATGATGCCACGTCACCACGATTACCGTTAATTAAACTCGCGTTGATTCAAACAGGATTGAAATTCAAATTCCAAAAACAAGTCAAATTTTATTTCTTCAAACTGATAAGGAAAAATGTTCGATGGGTTGAAAATATTCCCTAACTATTTGTCATGTAGGAGCCAGCCTCTTTTGAATATTTAAAGTGGCCCTAACCTATTTAAAACTAACTCACAAGTAAATATTTGAACCATTTCAACTTAAACAAATAGTTAAACTATTCAAAATAATTTGGAACTTTGGGTGCTGCTTCAAAACCTCGCCTAGTATTTATGTGCTAAGTGGCACATTTAACTATACTCATTTATTAGATCAACAAAATTACAAAACTGTAAAAGAATAATAAACAAAAACAAATAAAAGGGCAAAGGCCACCCCCCTTTTCCCCATTGGGCCTCTTGGCCCATTCGGTTTCGTCGACCAGGCCGGCCCAGCCAGCCACCCCTTACTCCCCTTATCCCGACCCCGATGAAAATCCTAACCTACCGACACCCCCACTCTCCCCACGTCTCTCCCTTTCCCCCTGATCCAGATTGGATCGGGGCTGGCCCCGTGGCCGTCGCCTCGAGTCGCCTCGCCGGCCCCGCCCTCGTCCTCGCGCACCTGACGACGTCGCCGGCGCCACCACGTTGCATGCTTCGCTCCTCCCTCGTCTGGATCGGGATCGGGGTAGCCGCACCCCGACCCCGCCGACGTCGATGCCGCGCGCCACCCCGCCGCTCCTCGTTGGCGCCCCGAAGCCCGCTGCCATCACCGGATCGACCTCGCCGCCGCCATCCATCTACCTCGGGCCCTCCCCGAGCACGCGATTGCACAACGACAGGCTCGATGTGAGCCTCTTCCCCCCTCCCCGTCGCGCCTTGGTCGCGCTCGCTGCGACCCCCGCATCCCTGCACTTGCCGGCGTGCGCTCGCTGCTCCCTGCGCCGTCCACCTCCCTGCCGTCCCGCTCGGCGTCCTGCGCAGCTACGCTCGCGAGCCCCATGGACGCGCTCGCCTACTCATGGCCTCGGGCGCCACTGCCCGCGTTCCTCTCGTGCCCATGCCGCTGCGTCCGCCTGGCTGCACCCCCTTGCCCCAGCCCTGCTCGGGTCACTGCCCGCGCAGCCCCTGGCCGCTAGCGCTCGCGCCTGCGAGCCCCGTGGCTCCGCTCCACCCCCTCTTAACCTGAGCCCAGTGCACCGTGCCCGTTTGGCCTCTGGGCCAATGACAAACGGGGCCCACGCCCCTAAGAACGAAAATGGATTAAAAAGAAAAGGTTAAAAAATGATAATAAGAAATAAAAAATATATTAATTAATTAATTAATAAATTATTTAACTTAATTAATCTAGTTTAGTTAAACATAACTAATCCGGCTTAATTAAACCCTAATTAACATGTTTAGTCTATGACAGGTGGGTCCCATTGGACCCACACGTCAGTTTGACCCAGTCAACGTCCTGTTGACTACTGACGTCATGATGAGGTCAGCATACACTATTCTAGATAATGTTAGAATTAAATAGATAAATAAATTCAGAAAATGATTAAAACTTTAGAAAAACATAGAAAATAAACTGTAGCTCAGATGAAAATGTTTTCTACATAAAAGTTGCTCAGAACGACGAGACGAATCCGGATTCGCAGCCCGTTCGTCCGCCACACATCCCTAGCATAGAGAACTCACAATTTTCCTCCTCTGAATCACCTGTCCGAAAATGCGAAACACCAAGGATACTTTCTCGGTTGTTTCCTCCTCTCGCCGGTATCACCTACTACTGCGTTAGGGCACACCTAGCACCACTCATTGTCATGTCATGCATCGTCATGGTTATGTTTGCATTGTATTTATTGTTTCTTCCCCCTCTTCTCTCCGGTAGATTACGAGACTGACGCTGCTACTGCCCAGTTCGACTACGGAGTTGACGAGGCCTCCTTCTTGCCAGAGCAACCAGGCAAGCCCCCCCCTTGATCACCAGATATCGCCTATTCTTCTCTCTACTGCTTGCATTAGAGTAGTGTAGCATGTTACTGTTCGGTTACTCCTATTCTGGTGCATAGCCTATCATTATTGCTACAGTCGTTGATACCTTACCCGCAATCCTAAATGCTAAGTATAGGATGCTAGTTTATCATCATTGGCCCTACATTATTGTGAGTCTGCCTTGCGATACCATCGGGCCGTGATCACTCGGGAGGTGATCACGGGTATATACTATACATATATACATACTATACAGATGGTGACTAAAGTCGGGTCGGCTCGTTGAGTACCCACGAGTGATTCACGGATTGGGGGCTGAAAGGACATTTGTCCCGACGGCCCTCTGTGTGGATCTTTTGTGGCGGAGCGACATGGCAGGTTGAGACCACCTAGGCGAGAGGTGGTCCTGGCCTTGGTCCGCGTTCGCGGTTACTTCATAATAACATGATTAACGAGATCTTGGTATTTGATCTGAGTCTGGCCACTGGCCTATACGCACTAACCAACTACGCGGGAACAGTTATGGGCACTCGGCGTCGTGGTATCAGCCGAAGCCTTCGTGACGTTAGCGACTAAGCGGCATGCGCCGGATTGGACCGTAAGCCTGCTCTTGTATTAAGGGGGCTAGGTCTGCTTCCGGCCGTGTAGGCAACATGCAGGTGTGCAATGGGCGATGGGCCCAGACCCCTGCGCGCATAGGATTTAGACCGACATGCTGACCTCTCTGTTGTGCCTAGGTGGGGTTGCGACGTGTTGATCTTTCGAGGCCGGGCATGACCCAAAAAAGTGTGTCCGGCCAATGGGGATCGAGCGTGTTGGGTTATGTGGTGGACCCCTGCAGGGAAGTTTATCTATTCGAATAGCCGTGTCCCTCGGTAAAAGGACGACCCAGAGTTGTACATTGACCTTATGACAACTAGAACCGGATACTTAATAAAACACACCCAGACAAGTTCCACAGACAACCCGGTGATCGCTTTTCCACAGGGCGACGAGGGAAGGATGCCGGGTAGGATTATGCTATGCGATGCTACTTGGAGGACTTCAATCTACTCTCTTCTACATGCTGCAAGACGGAGGCTGCCAGAAGCGTAGTCTTCGATAGGACTAGCTATCCCATCTTATTCTGGCATTCTGTAGTTTAGTCCACCGATATTGCCTCTTTGCATATATACCCATGCATATCTCTACTCCTAATGGAGCAGTTGGTGAATAGTCTCCACGGTTTATTTTTGCTGGGTTTTTTCGTCTCTCCTCCCACCACCCCCTCCCATCCTGGTCCATCGGTTTATTTTTCTCTCACTCTTTATTACAACCAGGACTTTCCTAACGTATAACAAATCACAGATCTAACTTCCTTAAATTATTCATATCAATCGATTCCTTTTATTGGTTCAATTTGTCTTAGGAAACAAATAACAAATTTTAAGAAACAAATAATAGATTTGAATCTAACTTTCCTAACTTATCTAAATCAATCGATTTCTCTCATTAGTGAAATTTGTTTTAGGAAACAAATAACAGACACGTCACAAACTTTCCTCCCAATAAATAGTTTCTTAACATTTGCAAACTTTCCTAATCAAACACGTCACAAACGGGCAGGTACTGATATCATGCACTACAAAAAAAATATACTTCCGTGATGATACGTGTTTGTCACAGTAGGTCGCGTTTTTTGTCATGCATGTACATCCATGACGATTTTATGACAGAATCAAGATAGTCATACCTGTGCTGTCATAGAAGTGTTCCATGACATTACCAAAATTATCATCACGGAAGTGTCCACTTCATGACGATAAATCGCGCGTCACAGAACTACTTTCGTCAAGGGTGACCGACACATGGCATCCACCGTAACGGAATGCCGTTAAGCTATTGGGTCGGGTTTTGGATCCGATAACCCGTTAACAACCCCGACCAATGGGGATTTTCCACGTGTAAAATCATCATTGGCTGGAGGAAACACGTGTCGGCTCACCGTTGGGACAGATGTCATCCGCTCATTGGACAGAAGGTGCCTATGATACGTCAACACGTGGCACGGCCCAACAGAGGCCCATTCCTGTGAAAAGGCCAGCCTGTTTGACTTGGTCAAAAGGTGGCGGGCCGGCCCATGTAAAGCCTGTTAATGGCTTGTTCGCATATAGCCCATTTACAGCCCGCTAACCCAAGGCCCGTTACGCCCTACCCGAATTAGGCCCAATAGCGTCATCTGGGCCACCCAATATGATTCCAGCCCGTTTTCACTTCTGGCCCATGTATGGCCCATGACGTATTTCGGGCCATATGAGGCCCTATGTAACTCTTGGCCTATTAACGACCCGTGGTGAAACTGGCCCGTAATGAACAGTGTTTTACTTTACACCCATTAATGGCCCGTTGTGAAACTGGCCCGTAATGAATAGTGTACCGCTTTATACCCATTAAGGGCCCGTTATTCCGTTGGGCCGTTTCCAGCCCATGTTATCTTTCGGCCTTCTCAGAGCCCATTTATTCTTGGGCTCATTTCCAACATTCGTTTACTTACGGCCCGTTACTGTTCATTTTTTGCTTATGGGCCAAATTCAGCCCATGGTTATAGTCGGCCCGTTTGTGGTCCATTAACACGTTGGGCCGTTTTCATAGCGTCATGAAATACGACCTATTAACGATGGCCCGTTATGGTCGGCCCATGAACGGACGATTCCAACTCTAGCCCGTTTACGGCCATAATGCGGCCTGTTATTGGCCCATGTTTGGCCAATCGATCATACTGCCCGTGTAAGGCCCATTGATGATACAGCCCGTAGAAGGCCCATTGTTTCTACGGCCCGTAGAAGGCCCATTGTTTCTACGGCCCGTAGCTGGCCCATTGTTTCTACGGCCCGTAGAAGGCCGACTATTTCTACGTCCCGTAGAAGGCCCACTATTTCTACGGCCCGTAGGAGGCCTAGTGTCACTACAGTAAATATTAGCCCATGGTTATTGTGGCCTAGGTTTAAAAAATAAATTATTGCAGCCACTAGCAAACCGCAGAAAAAGAACTGCAATGACTACAAGCAAACAAATAAACAAGACAATAAGGAAATAAATAAGCAAGCAACTTACGCTAGGCTATCACGGCTATCACACATATTACATCCACTGGGCATCAAAGTTCGCCACCAGTGCAAATAAACGCGCCGACAAAAGAATATACAAAACTGAGAGCACTTCAGAAGGCACTAGGCCTGGCCAGGTCGGGCCCCCCAAATAGCTGAAGAAGCTGATTAGACCTCAGTTGTGTCAACGATAGATGCATCAACACTAGATTTAAGGCATGATGGTGCACACGACAGTCCTCTGACATCTTCATTGCATCTTTGACTTCAAGTTAGAGCTGAGCTGAAGCAAGCCTTTCCGCTTTAAGTTGAGACTGAAGAAGTCGAACTGATTGAGGCAGCGACTGCACAGAGATTGTCTCACACCTGCTGGTGAGTAGCTTCAACTCACTGTCTTCATCAAGACAGGACCTTGGGGTCATCTCGCTGTCCTCAAGATGGTTTGGCTCACTATCTTCCCTAAAGTTTTGCCTGACATAAGAGATACGACTCTGAAAGAGAAACAAGGAGACACGTAACAGTTTTCACAATTATATAAGCAAATAAATGGATCTGTTCTGCATAAGGAACATGTTTTTACAACTACAATTTGAAACTGGTAGTTGTTGCAAACATCCAATCAGATGTAAACAGCAAAGCAAACAGCAGTGGAGGCAATGATGCCTATCCAAATCTATACTAGAACAAAGTTGAAGGCTTGAGAAGGATGAACTTACATTACATGTTAACACGGGATGGACAAAGCCCTTCTCCATGTTGATGGAAGGATAATTCAATAAATTCCCCAAAGAAAATTCTTTATAAGCGTTGCCATTATTCTACATTTTGCAAAGATTAAATATAGATCAAATAATATTGGAAGAAACAGAGGATAATGAAGCTCAGGTGCAGACTGATGATACATAATCAAATAGCAATTAATTAAGTACAGCGTTACAAGGCAAAAGGGAGAGATGTACTAACAAGAGCAATGCATAGCCCATTATTGTTTTGAGATCGTATAATCCTTTGAGCAAGGAGATTCATATGAAATTAGTTTTCATACAAGAGAGAAGGTAAGGCACAAGCAGAAATTTAGGAGTTCAAATTTTGAATTGATATCATAGACAGTATCTGACGCTGGGCTCCCAGCAGTTCTAATAGGGGTTTGGCCACTGGAGTAGGGGTAAAGTGTGGTACAGTTGGGCCTGTGTTTTCTGTGGCTGCTGATCTATCTGATTTAACAGGTACCACTACCTTTTCCAAATACCTAGTTTGTACTCCTTGAGGATCTGCACTCACCCTCTTCCTTTTGGACATCTATCACGAAAGAACAACATTTGACTGGAAAAACATAGTGTGACGACACATGGAATAGGTACAGAAAATGGATAGTTATGGCATATACTCATATATGATGCTTAAACTAACCAGATTGTGTAACAAAGTAGAAGAATTGCAAGAGGTCAGATGCAAAATATGTGCGACCAATACAACTTTGCAAAGTTAGAGCAAGCACCTTGATGGGTGAATAAGATAGGCCATCCTCCATCATGCCAAGTTTGTTAGCCAGTGGATCGTTCCACAATATTCCTCTCGTGCGCCCATTCTCATGTTCATTTTGATAATGTTCAATATCTGACATGCATGAAAACATAAAAAGAAGTGAGATTTTCTTTGTAACGCAGAAGTGATTCTAATCCAATACTGCCTCCCTGTAAACCCCTTTGTGCTATCTCTGCAATTCTTTTAAAAGATGCCATGCATGCTGTAATTTGTTGTGTGCATTAATATAATGTGGTCTACTACTCAAAATATGAGAGCTCCAGAAGTGATGACACTTCGCAGATGATAGCTTCAACATATAGTAAAGAAGAACAAGTCGACCTGACCTGACAGATTCAAAATATACGAAGGGAGAACAACTCGACCTAACCAGTCGACCGCAAGAGAAGAGTATCATCTTAAAGAAGAGCAGAAGAGCAAGCAGATTGAAGATATTACAAGTGTTTCAATACAATGTCGGTTGGCCACCCATGATGAACCAGAGCGCACAGAGAAATACTATTCTTTCTGGTCTCTCCATATGTGGCTCACATGCATTTCGAAACTAAAGTAGGAACATTTAGCTAACCAATTAAACATCTCTCAGTTTTACTAATATCAGCAATAATATAAGATATGAATTTTTACAACTAAGCTTGTTTAGCTCGATGGGTGGAACAGTGCTATTACGACACGAACCACGTAGGCTGATTGTGGTCATCATAAAATGGGGAAAACATAAGCATGATCAGTACAGTGTTGACCGTGGCAGTGGGATGGCAGATCTGAAGCTGCAAACCACGCAAAGGGTAGTTAGCAACCAATGTTTGCTTTGAAATAACAACTAAGATTTGGTATGGACAAGAAAGTATGGTCAACAAGTGACAAAGAAATGCAATTATGCTGTCTCTCTATATGTCGCGACATGCATTTGGAAACTCAAGCGGGACCTTTAGCTAACCAATTAAATGTGTCGGTTAACTAATATCAGTATCATATCACAATCATATTTGAACAACTAAGCTTTCAAATTCTGAGTGTTGTGTTGTTTAGCTTGGAGGGTGGAGTAATGCTAGTACAACAGAAAGCACCTACGGAGATCATAGTAGAGTAGATAAAAGGGGAAAACCCTAAGCATCAAGAGAAAAATCAGGAAAGTGGAACTAGCTGGACCAATGGGTGGCGCACATGCTTTTCGAAACGAATATAGGAACATTAGGTGACCAATTAAACGTTCTCTATTTTAGTGATATGAGCATCATATCAGATTCGTATTTCAACATGTAAGCTTTGGGTTGAGGTCTTGAGGAGCAGTGCTAGCATGACACGAAGCACCTACGATGATGGTAGTGAATATAAAGGGGGGAAACCATAAGCTTTACGAGTATAGTTCCCGTGCCATGGCGGATCTGAAGGTGCAAACCGGACAAATCTACTTCGCAACCAATGTTTGCTTTCAACTAGCCACTACAATTTGGTAGGGACAAGAAAACTACAGTAAACAAATTACGATCTATTTTCTAGATGAGATCAATAAATTAAGCACATATGGAAGAGTACCACCTCTCTTGCGACGCTGTGTAGGCCTATGCTGATACGTTGAGGGTG
>NC_057801.1:227069413-227072568 GCF_018294505.1 Triticum aestivum | reverse complement strand
TTACGAACTTATCCCCCGTTTAAAATTTCAGACATCGCGTCGGTTGGGGATAGGACGGTAATCTCGCATCTCCCAAATATTTGCCGGTAACTATTTCGAGCGAGGAGAGGGTGTTTTGCCGCCCACGGTTGGCGCCCATGGTGTATGAACGGGGCTGGCAGGTAGGGCGGTTGTGTCACGTCTGATGGAAGTTACGCATCTGCCCCTATTTAAAATATTAGCCTACATCGATTTCGGACGAGGAGAGTTTGTTTTGCTGCCCACCGTGTATGAATGGGGAAATGGAGGAAGAGACACATGTCTTTCGGACGAGCTTGAATCAAATGTGTTTTTCCGCCCATGTTTGGCACCCACCGTGTCTGAATGGGCTTAGAGGCTGTCATGTCACGTCTGACTAAAGTTACTAGTCTACCCCTATCGACAGCAGTGTAAATCCGGTCGATAAGGATGTCAAGTGTCAGGGGTAGACAGTAATTTTCATCTCGCAAACACTTGCTTGGGGCAGCCCACAAATTATAGTGGGTGTTTAGCCGCTTCATTCAAAACTTAGGAGAATTAGCATTCACGTTTGCCCTAGGACCTGGCAAACTAAATTCAAATCCAGTTTGTATTCGATTACGAATATCCACAGATAATTATATGTTTTGTTATTTATTTCTTCAAAACCATAACAAATATTTATTCCACCTTTATATATGATTATGATTTAGAAATGTCGTGATCTTTGAATTCAATAGGTTGGATACACTCTGATTCAAACAGTTATTTCATCCAATACAATATGCTCACATGAAAAACAGTTCACCTTATGTCAATCATACAAGTACTGAGGATTACCTCGCCTAAAAAATTTGGATCATTACAACACATGGACAACATGGAATTCCGGACAACATAGGGGGTCTTGCAACATAATCCATTCAGAGACATGACACAACATGCAAGTACAATAATCTAATGACAATTTCAACTGGTATATAAAGAAGAACCGGGATTACCTTGGGCTTCAGATAGCAGAAACAACAGGACCTCCTTCGTCTTCAAATGCAACATTCTTACTTTCCTTTATGGCAATAAGAGTTGATTCCCTTGCTTGTAGTTTTGGATCCATTCCGTGTATTTCACATATTTAAGAGTGGTCCTCCAATTCTTGGGTTGCTTGCATAATGCGTGCCGCTAATTCCGTAATTTCCAGCCTCAAGATAAAGATTACCTCATTCATGGCAGCCACACCATCTCTTTCTGCCTCTAGTAGAGCCTCAAGCACTATAATATTTGTGCTCAGACTGCTCTCCGGCGGTGTTGCCTCTGAACTGCTACCATCTGGTAACATGGATGGCGCACTGCTTCCACAAATAGATTCTGGGGTTGTACATTGTGTCCTAGTGTGAACGGCATCCTGAAAGGTTTCCGCTGGACATAAGTAAGAGATAGTTATCGTATGATCCAGGCAGTAAGCTTACATGGTAAACGACGGACACATTATTGCCGAACATGACAAACTATATTTAAATGGTTCGAAGCAGCATCACCCGAAAAGAAATTAAAATGGTAAGATGAAAGTTGAAAGGGAGTGTACAACCGCTATATTTAAGTTGCCAAGGCATCTAAGCAGTTGAAATAATCTGAGAAAGCACTTAACAATGTGGCCTCATATAAACTACGAAGACAGTCTTGTGATGAAGTTGAGAGGAAAAGTGAAGGACTCAAATGAAATAGGCATGCATTTCTTTACAATAGTACAGCACACACTGCTGACATATTGGCCAACTCAGGTGTAACGTAACAACAAACAAGCATTCGAATCAAGCAATACAACAAAGCAGACAACTGAACTATTTGTAATTTGGTAGGATTACACGTTGAGGGCACAAGCCAAGAAAGCAGCCCACTCGCATTATATTTAACATGTACTAAAACACACTGGCTTACCATATGTTGCTGTGAAGCCTAGCTGCTGTTGCAATGTTCTTTGAAGATATCGTCAGCATCCCGTGGTTGCAAATCTAGTTGTTGTAGTTTATTCTGCACCATCTATTTAGGTAAAATTAATTTTAATCGCATGCACTAGTCCGAATTGATCATCAACGGTTCATCTAAACTAATGAAAGAAGGGTGTGTGCATACACGACAATATATCTGCTTCCCTCTATTTTTATGCTTGTTCGAGGTGCCAGCACCAAAAGAACAAATATTTTGCTTGATGGGGTTGGCAGCTCCATGATTAATAGAAGCATCAAATTAGTCATGCAACTTGGGAAGATCAAGAACACACAAACAAGTAATGAACAGAGGCTCGGAGCAGTGATGTAATAGCTAGCATCGGAAAGTGTAGGGTAAAACGAACAAAAAGCAGCGGAACCACATGCTAGTTTGCTGATGTGTAATTAAGCATAGAGAACATTAAGCATCTGATGGAACCAACAGGTGGAATCAGAACAAAACTAAAGCATATTAACTATATGTGCACTGGTATGTAATTTAACACATGTAACATGTTCACTGCCAGAAGTATGGCCCTACAGGTGCAAGCAGAATAACGCGTCTCATGAAAAACTGAATGATGCCCTGAAGAAATTCAAAGGTGCAGTGCTTATGCTAGGAAAGTGAACGTAGGCGCCGGCCGTTGGATAATAGTACCTGATTCTCGGTGGCGTATGGGTATCGTTGTCATACTTGATAGCTAAGGATCGTCGGTGGTGCTCGTGTTGCGGATGAGTTTGGGCCGGCTATCGCCGTCGTTGAAGCTGCTCCGGTGCTACAGTTGCGGCGCCTGTCGACATACAAGAAAGCTCATCTGTGGTAAGTGAACAGTTGCACGATAAAGAGAAAAACCAAAGGAGTACAAATCGAAATAACCTGATGAGGCTGCGGCGTCGGTAAAGCAGGGCCAGTGGAGTTGAATATGGCATTCGTGAGGCGGGTCCGGTGCAGTGGACGAAGGCTTTGGCTTGCGCATTGTATAGTGCTTTCGGTGAGGCAGATCTGTTGCGTCGGACGAGGGCTTGTATGAAGGGCCAGCGAAGGGGAGGACGAGGGAGTCAGTGAAGGGCCTACGCTGTGGTGGAGGGCGCCGGTTAAGCAGATCTGGTGCGGTGGACCATGATGGCGGTCAAGGAGATCTGGAGCGGTGGACAAGCCAGTCGCTGAAGCGG
>NC_057801.1:226391558-226446337 GCF_018294505.1 Triticum aestivum | reverse complement strand
GACCAGAGATGAAAAAGTCAGTCGACTGACGTGTAGCCTCAACCCTCACGTACACATGCACGCACGCAAGACACGCACGAGGCGTGCAACACTGACACGTACACATAATGTACACACGCACGCATGCTGGCGTGCAACACTGACACGTACACATGCACTCACGAACACACGCACGTACGCACCCATGCATGCAACACTGAAACGCACCCTTGCGCGTACGCACCCATGCATGCAACACTGAAACGCACCCTTGCACGCACGCAACACTCGCACGCCTGCATGCACACAGCACATGATGTAAGACACACACTTAACTACATGAAAAAGATGACGGCACACTCAATAAACAATCATCGGTTTATGAAATGCCCGCTTCTGACCGCCCTGGCCCACCAAAGGTTCCTCTACTGTGCGCTGCCTGCGTTGGGTCACTGACATGCAGGACATGCACCCAAAGAGCCCACACGTCGTGGAAGAACGACGCGGTGTCCTAGGTCAGAGTCGAGGGTGCCACTCGCGGCACGCCCGGCTGAACACGCCTCCGTGCCGCATTCAAACGCCTCCATGAAACCCGCCCATGTGGAAGCCGAGAAACCCACTCTGGACACACGTCCATTCATGACCGGGCCGGTGTTAAATGCAATGTCGGCCGAGCTCCTCCCGTCCGCCGTCTATTTAATCTCCTATTTAAACGAGGCCAAATGCCGCCCAAGAATCACACACCTCCGCCGCTCCCCTATCTCCTCCACCATTTTGTCCACTCTTACAATGGCTTAGGAAGAGTAGTTATTTCGCATCCAAGCTGGCTAGGTAGCCCGCCGGATACGAGCTATGCAGCTCGCTAATCCACCTCCCTCCCCTCGCCCGACGGGGCCAGTTGCCGCCCCAAGCCGGCGCGCTGTTCAGCAACTCGCCGCTCCAGGCCAGCTCGACAAGGAGCGGCGCACGGCGTTGTTGCTGCCGTCCACGCCATGCCGGCAGCCGCGCCATGCAAGCAGCGACAGAAGCCGGGTGCACGGAGAGCGACGAGTCGGTGGCCAGCGCCTCCGCGTCCGCCGCCATCATCGAGGAGAAGTAGAACACGGGAGGCCGCCGCCGGTTGGGTCCCATGAAGGCCACCGCGGAGGCGACGCTGGCGTACACAGCAGGTGTCTTGCCGGATCCTTTTGTTGCGAGGACCTTCGTCGACCCCGCATGGGCTCCACAGAAGAGGTCAATGTTAGGATGAACTCGAGCCGATGCCGGCCATGGCGAAGTAGTGGCCGGTGATGAACTCGAACTGATGCCGGCCACCATCATCTTCGGCACCAGCTAATGATATCAGTTAGGCACTGGGAAGCGAGCCGTCCTTTGCGCTGAAGCATATACCTCCGGGGCTCCCGGCAGTCCGGTGATCGTGCTGCCGGACATGAGGAACACAAATCGATCGGCGGGGGACCATTTAGGCCATGTATTATATACCTGTGTTGTCTAGAACTAGCACCGCGTAGTTCATTTGAATGTAATGAAAAGCGTCATGTTTGTGTGAAAAACCGGTATTTTATATGATTTCCATCGTCATTTGTATGAAATACTCCGGTGGTTGCGTGAATGAGTATCAGTTTGTCCACGTGTTTGCGTGAATTTCATTCGGTTGGTTGAGTTGCTGTCATAATGTGCGCGACTACGGTTGGATGGCGTAATTTGCGGGTCGCCGGTTGGTCTGCGGGCGGCTCCGGCGGCGTTGTGGGACAAAAAAACACAGCTCATGCGAGCCTGTCTCCAACGTGCGCGCTGGAGGATGCATGACAGCATGAGCACCCGAGCCGTTCCTCGTTCATCGGTGGCAAAGGCACCAGTGGACAAAAGGGTCGCCAATATTTTGGCTACCCCGGGCAAGATCCAAACAACCCCTCCCAACAGATTCAAATCCCTCGTTCACCGTGGAATTTTGCCATGTGTTGTTTTCATGGACTAGCAAGATGCCCGTGCATTGCACGGAACATCAAGATGCATTTTTTTACAAACTCCTGCATGCATGCAAGGGATAATTAATGTCCTTATTTGCTAGTACCACGAGGCAAACACCATTAATATTGCATCGATTAGTGTTAGTGGCCTTGTATTTCTGCAAATTGTAATTTTGATAGTGGCCCCTTGTATATAAAAATGGAGGGAGAAATATGAGAGATAAGGTGAGGAGGAGTGGGGCGTGGTGCCGTGGTGGTGACTGGTGGTCGGACTGGGCGGAGGCATGGGGATGGACGGTGCATTATGTCTAGGTTTGTATCTCTCTCACACATACCCACGTAGGTGGGGGACGTGCACGAAGAGAAGAGGTGCACGCATGGCGCACGTACTCCCGTCTCTTTCCCAACCACACCCGCGCGGGTACATGGTGGAGCTCATTTCTATACGAAAAAGGCAGCCCACGTGGTAATTTGGCACGTGTACTGGTTGTCCACTTGGTGGAGGGAGGATCATCTACCACGGGTGAACAAACAAATTGCGACTTGACGCATTATGTTAAATTAAAAAAAGAGGCAAACCATGTGGGGCCTACCTTAGAGGCAAGGATCTATACACTGGAGTACTTTTGATGTGTCCCGTCAACTCGCAGAACGAGGAGAAACTTGCTTAGTACGCTGTCTCCCCCGCCCACGGGCGCGGTGACTCACAGGATGAGGTGAAGCTGGAGTACTACTGTACGCCTTTACGCCCGCTCCCTCGCCCACGCGCGTGGTGGCTTGCTGCACGAGGAGAAAATTTTACTACTCCCTCCGTTTACTCCTCGTCCCTACTACTACCTCCGTCCTGGTTTATAGGTCCCCTTAGTATTTTGTGCTAAACTTTGACCATAGATTTAAGTAAAAATAATAATAATGCATGTTATGAAAAATTATATTGTTGGGTTTGTATTTGAATATAGTTTTCAGTGATATTATTTTTGATAACATGCATTATTATTTTTGTAGTTAAATCTATGGCCAAAGTTTGGCACAAAATGCTAAGGGGACTAATAAACCAGGACGGAGGTAGTACGTACTTTGGTTAGTACTCCCTCTATTTACTTATAAAAGGCCACTATAAAAAAATACACTTTGCATCTATACAAGGCCACAAATAGTAATCGAGACAAAAGTTACTACTCCCTCCTTTCCAGTTTATGGCTCAATTTCAAAATCTCTCCAACCAAGGTAGATGGTGAGTCGTCGAATTAATTTCATAGTTTGCACAGTACGCTCGTTTTTCTCAAGAAGTTATGTTTACCGAGGCATTAATTAGAACGAATGCATGAATGACCACTAAATTTCCATGAACTTGTACATGCATTGGTTAGTTTCCTCTTGACACTACTTGCGTCGGGTGATCTAACGCACCTCGAAATCCAACGTGTAATGGTACTACTACTAGTATAGTACTAGAATTGAGACTTATCAAACGGAAAAACGAATGTTTTTTAGATGAGCCCTATAAACCCTAGTGGGTATGTACTCCGTAAAAACAGATTTTTCCAAAACTAAGTTGCTCCCTTTCTTGAATTCTGTAGTATACTCCTCCGTCGACGGTCCCTTTCATGAATTCTGTACTTCCTGTCGCCGACATGTGGGGCATATAGCAACCGGGTCGACGTGTCAAGCACAAAATAATAGTGCAGAACAGCAGGGGGGACGCACCCCACTCGTACCGGCCCAGTGTTAGTAATGAGCAATGAGACGTCAAATCACAATGCCGCACCTTCCCAGACGGACGAAGCAACCATTATTTCACACTTCGGTTTGACATCATCTCAAACCACGTACTAGTATTGCTTCTGCCTCAAGAGGGACACGCGCATCGCCTTGGTACATCATGATACGTGGGACCGCATGACAGGCAATGCTCCCCCGCCGATCGCTGGGTAAAATCACCTCATTTTTACTATACTTCCTCCGGATCGGTTTACTACATGGCATGCACGTCGTTCTAGGTTGAGAATTTAACTGGCTATATATATATGTGATGAACAGTACGCTAGCCTTTTAAAAAATGTATACTTTTGTACGGTAGTACTCCACTATCGATGGATTGCGCCATGGAGCAAAAATTAAATTTTTTTAAAAAAGTGGTACATGTAGAGAGCGCTCGTCGCCAAATTATGCATATAGTACTATTAAAAAAGCTAGTACGTGCTTAATTGGGGTGCTAAATTCTATTAAAGAAATACTAGTACTAGTATGTACATGTCGGAGTAATGGGCCACGGGTAGGCCGACCCGGGACCCAGGATCTTTCAAGACATCGGGGCAGGCCGCGCCCCTCTGGCCGAGTCCCAGCCGGCGACCTTCGGAGAGGCCGAGTCCCAGAGGGCGATCCCCCGTGAAGCCGAGTCCCAGACGACGGCTTTGAAGCAAACCGACTCCCGGCTTGCGACCTCCAGAAGTGCCGACTATGGGAGTCGGCCCGCGACCTCTCACGAAGATCGATGCAGGGCACGGCCCCGACGTGGCCGTCCCTTCCTGCCTACGAGGGGTTGGCATGGCTACAGTGAGCCGTATCGCCGGGAGATCTCCGGCGAGGCGCGACACTATTGTCATGCCTCCCCTGACCTCAGCCACAGTGCGTGATGCACTGTGCCCACGATGCCGGCCTGTACGGCCCGAAGATCGCAGGGCCACCTGTCAGTGGGAGAATCAAGGACGGCCAGAGCGCCTAAAGACGGCCCTGTGGGAGTCGGCCTCCTCGGAGCCGGCCGCCTCCCCGCCAGGGCCCCACAAGCCATAAACCAGATTGGATGGGGAGTGGCGACAGTGATCGCCTGACAGACGGCGGCACTGTTGCCATGACCCCATGACCAAGCCTGCGTCATCAAGAGTGCTGCACAGTGTTCGGCTTGTCCGCGGGACCCACCTATCGGCGGGCCCCAGAAGCCGGCAGGAAGGACGTCGGCGTGAGAGACAGACGGCTGGGGGCCACGCCCAGTCAGATTACCATTGTACCCCCGGGGGGTAGGCCTATATAAACCCCCCGGGGCACCCATGCGAATGGTTCGGCCTTTGATAGAGTTAGACACTTAGACAGGGGAGGAGAGAGTCAGCCTAGCTCCCTCCTGCCTCCCGATACAGCTCCTGGAGCACCCTTGTAACCTTTTCGCCATAGTGACCATGCGGAGACCCCGCAGAGCAGCAGTAGGGGTGTTATCTCCCCGGAGAGCCCCGAAGCTGGGTAAGATTCGCCGGCGTGCATGTCTGCGCCTCATCCCGTTTCCAGGCACCGGCGACGTTCTACTCGCCCCCACCATGATAAGCCATCCTTTGGCATATGTCGCACCCAACCCCTGACATTTGGCGCCCACCGTGGGGCAAGGTGCACCGTCGTCCGGAGATCTGTTCTGGACGGGAACCCTTTTCCTCCCTGGCGAGCGCAGCCAGCCAAGCTCGCCAGATGGAGTCTGCATCGACACGCTGCGCGGCGCCGAAGCTGCCTGCGCTGCGAGCGGCCTCGCCGAACTTATCTGCGAGGTGCGCCTCTCCGACGAGCCTGCATCCGACGCAGGCACGGGTGGCCCCGAGAACCTTCTTGCGGGCCTCCTCGACCAACTCCACGTCGCCGGCGAGCCTGTCGTAGACTTGGAGTCCGTAGGCTCCTCCGACCCGATGCTGGTCGACTCCGACGCCGTATCGCTTGATATCTTCCCCACCAACGTGGTGGTCTACGACGAGCCACTTCCATACGAGGAGAGTGGCAGAAGCGCTGTCACGGAGGTGCTCGTCATCAGCCACGGCGAGCACTCCGGCAACGGAGCCCAGGACCCGCTACCAGCGGTCCTGCAAGACTTAACCGCGCCCATTCCAGAGGACGCGGACGCCGAGACGGTGGAAGAACGCCGCCTTCAGATCATCGAAGGCGCCAAGAAGTTGGCAAGCATGAGGCGCTTGTCAGAAGCATACCAGCGCGAGATGGATCGCGCCATAGGCGGCTCACTGGCTCCGACTGGGCCGAGCCGTCTGGGTGCGGTCCGACAGCGTGGCGCAGCCATCGCCGACTTGCTCGGGGCGAAACGCCCCGTGTACGCCACCCCAGCGGAGAATATCCACGCCGCCCAAGCGGCGACTGACGAGCTGAAGAACTTTGAGGGCGAAGAGCGCCGTGTGATGACGGAGCGAGTCCAGCAGCTCCTCGACGCAGTTGCTGCGCAAAATGCGGCCGGCGGCCGCGCAGATGCGCTGCAGCAGCCAAACGACGACTTACCTCCCTGCCGAGATCAAGGCGTGACCTCCCGGACGCCGACTGGCGGAGTCCGCGGAAGAAAAGAGAAGGAGCCGGCTGTCAGTCATAGTCGGACTCATATCACCATCGAGCACGACCAAGACGGCCGCCCGAGAGCAGTGGAACGACGGGACGATTATCTGCCTCCCCCGCCCCGGAGAGAGCGGCGAGTTTCTCCGGCGCCTGTTGAGCATCCGACTCTCGGAGGTCGCCTTGGCCGCCGAGAAGGAGTCGGAGAGAATGACGCCCGCCATCGGATCGACCGACTCCACCGATCCCTGGCGCTGGAAGAAGAAGATGAGCTGGGTCCGCCTTGCTTCGGGCCCCGCATCAGAGACAAGCCCTTCCCCAGAGGGTTCACGCTCCCCCGAGACACGCCCAAGTACACCGGCTCCGTAAAGCCGGAAGACTGGCTGATAGACTACTCCACAGCCGTCTGCATAGCAAACGGCAACAAGCGAGTTGCCGTGAATTATGTTCCTCTCATGCTCCAGGGCACGGCCCGGACATGGCTGAACAGCCTGAAGCCCCGCAGCATCAATAGCTGGGTCGACTTCACCGAAGCCTTCATTCGCAACTTCACCAGCATGTACAAGCGACCTCCCAAGCCGCGCCAGCTCTCTTTGTGCGTGCAAGGTCCTAAAGAATCAACGCGCGACTACCTCACACGCTGGGGCGAACTTCGAAACTCCTGCGAGGGCGTGCACGAGGTGCAGGCCATTGAGTACTTCACCGCCGGGTGCCGAGAGGGCACCCTCCTCAAGCACAAGCTCCTCTGCGACGAGCCTGAAACCCTTGATGAACTGCTAGTCATAGCGTTTAAGTACGCCACGGCCGACTCTTCTATGAAGACGGAGATTCAAGTCAACGCGGCTGGCAAGGTGACTCCCCAGGCTCCCAGAACCCCAGCTGGAGATGCCAGTCGGCAACAGCAACAAAACAACAACAAGCGCAAGGCCCCACAGCCGACTTCCAACAGTCGGCAAGTCGCAGCAGTAGAAGATCAGTAGCCGGAGGGGCAGCCTCCGAACAAGCGGCAAAAAGGCGGCAAGTCCAATTGGTTGCCAGCTTTCTCCTATGAGCAGACTTTGGATGGTCCTTGCAAGTTCCACAGCGGCGCGAAGCCGTTGAACCACACCACCAGAAAGTGCCACTGGCTCGCCAGAATCGCCAAGGGAGACGGCCTCACTCCTCCGTCGCCTGCAGGGCCGCCGCCTCCGCCGCGGCCCCAGCAGCCGGCGGCTCGGCCAGTCGGCGCAGTATAAGACGAGTTCCCAGAAGAGCACGGAGCCTACGTAATATTCACCAGTGTGGCAGATGACCGGCGCAGCAGGCACCAATAGCAGCAAGAAGTAAATGCAATAGCAACGAATGCTCCAGAGTTCATGCATTGGTCCGAGAGGCCTATCAGTTGGAGTCGGGCAGATCACCCAGAGGTGATGCCGAGTCCAGGCTCCTACGCCCTGGTCCTAGGCGCGACCTTCGCCACTGATAGGTGGGCCGCCCGTTTTTCACGGGTCCTGATAGATGGAGGCAGCAGCATAAACATCCTATACAAAGACACCATGGAGAAGCTAGGAATCAGGCGAAGGCAGTTGCAGAGCAGCCGCACCGTGTTCCATGGAATTGTACCCGGCCTCTCCTGTTCACCGATCGACAAGATCCTGATAGACGTCCTCTTCGGAGACAAAGATCACTTCAGCCGAGAGCCAGTCTGGTTCGAGGTGGTGGACTTGGAGAGCCCGTACCACGCCCTGCTTGGCCGGCCTGCCTTGGCCAAGTTCATGGCGGTTCCACACTACGCCTATCTCAAGATGAAGATGTCGAGTTCCAAGGGAATCCTGACCATTGCCGGCGACTACAAGAAATCATCCGCTTGCGCGGCCGAGAGCAGTCGGCTGGCCGAGTCCTTGGTGATCGCAGCCGAGAAAGGGCTCCTTGACCGGGTCGTGGCGATGGCCGGAAAGCAGCCAGAGATGTCGCCCGACCCCAAGGAGTTAGAGGCAGAAGGATCATTCAAGCCGGCTAAAGAAACCAAGAAGATACCCTTGGATCCAGAGCACCCAGAGAGATACGCTGTCGTAGGCACAGGCCTTGACAGCAAATAGGAAGGCGAGCTCGTCGATTTCCTCCGTGAGAATCGGGACATCTTCGCATGGTCTCCCAAGGACATGCCGGGTGTACCAACGGAATTCGCCGAGCACAAGCTACACGTCAGGCCAGATATGAAGCCCGTCAGGCAGCCGTTGCACCGCCTGTCAGAAGAGAAAAGAAGAGTTGTTGGAGAAGAGATAGTCCGGCTCTTGGCAGCCGGCTTCATCATGGAAGTGTTTTTTCCAGAGTGGCTAGCAAACCCGGTGTTGGTACTGAAGAAAAACAAGCAGTGGCAGATGTGCATCGACTACACAAGCCTCAATAAAGCCTGCCCAAAGGACCCGTTTACTCTGCCAAGGATTGATCAGGTGATAGACTCCACAGCCGGATGCGAGCTGCTGAGTTTCCTAGACGCATACTTAGGGTATCACTAGATCAGGCTGAATCCTGCAGACAGACTGAAGACCGCATTCATCACGCCGTTTGGAGCCTTCTGTTACCTGACTATGACGTTTGGCTTAAGGAATGCCGGCGCCACCTTTCAGCGTTGCATGTAGAAGTGCCTCCTCAAGCAACTCGGCAGGAACGCCCACGTCTATGTGGATGATGTGGTGGTGAAGACGGAAAAGCGTGGGACGCTGCTGGAAGACCTCAAAGAGACCTTTGAAAATCTGCGCCGATTCCGGATCAAGCTCAACCCCGAGAAGTGCATTTTCGGAGTACCAGCCGGCCAGCTCCTTGGCTTCCTGGTCTCCGAACGCGGCATAGAGTGCAACCCCGTAAAAATCAAGGCCATTGAGAGAATGGAGGTACCCAGCCGACTGTTGGATGTGCAGAAGTTCACCGGCTGCTTGGCGTCCATCAGCCGATTTATCAGTCGGCTGGGCGAGAAAGCTCTGCCCTTGTATCAACTGATGAAGAAGACCACCTTTTTTGAGTGGAACCGCAAGGCAGACGAGGCATTTCTCCAACTGAAGAAGATGTTGACTACTCCCCCCGTGCTGGCGGCTCCGACTCCCAAAGAGCCCATGCTCTTGTACATCGCCGCCACCAGCAGAGTAGTCAGCACAGTCATCATAGTCGAGCGCAAGGAGGAAGGCAAGGCGCTCCCAGTCCAGAGACCGGTATATTACCTGAGCGAGGTACTGTCGACCTCCAAGCAAAACTACCCTCACTATCAGAAGATGTGTTACGGCGTGCATTTTGCCGCCAAGAAGCTGAAGCCCTACTTTCAAGAGCATCCAATCACTGTGGTTTGCACTGCTCCACTCGCCGAGATCATTGGAAGCCGAGACGCCTCCGGCCGAGTGGCCAAATGGGCTATAGATCTAGCCCCTTATACCATCTACTACCAGCCCCGCACCTCCATCAAGTCGCAGACGCTGGCCGACTTCCTCGTCGACTGGGCCGAGACCCAGTACCTGCCGCCAGCGCCCGACTCTACTCATTGGCAGATGCACTTCGACGGCTCCAAGATGCGCACCGGCCTTGGAGCCGGTGTCGTCCTCACCTCCCCCAAGGGCGACAAGCTCAAATACGTGCTGCAAATCCACTTCGCTGCCTCCAACAACGTCGCCGAATATGAAGCGCTCATCCATGGGCTCCGGCTTGCCAAAGAACTCAGCATTCGCCGGATCCTGTGCTATGGCGACTCCGACTTGGTGGTTCAGCAATCATCCGGCGACTGGGACGCCAAAGACGCAAACATGGCAAGCTACCGCTTCCTGGTGCAGCAACTCAGCAGATATTTCGAGGGGTGCGAATTCCTTCACGTGCCAAGAAATGACAACGATCAAGCAGATGCCTTGGCACGAGTCGGCTCCACTCGCCAAGCAATACCTTATGGCGTCGCCCTTCAGCGCCTCCTCAGGCCGTCTATCAAGCCTTCACCAGAGTCAGACTCCATCTTCGTGCCGGCTCCGCCAGAAATAGTTGGATCCGACTCCAAGGCCCCAGCAGGCGACTTCAAGAAAGCCACAGTTAAAGCCATCCTGGGGACTGCGCCAGTCGGCCCGGGGACTTCAGAGCCCGGCCCGGGGACTACGCCAGTCGGCCCGAGAACTGCCCCAGTCAGCCCAGAGATTCCCTCAATCCAGCAAACGGCGGCAGACTCCAACCCGCCGCCTCCTAGCCCAGCCACCCTTGTCCAAGTTGCTGTGGTAGCAGTTGAAGAGATAGCAGGACCTTCATGGGCACAGCCCATTCTCAAGTTCCTAGTGAACAAAGAATTACCAACAGACGAGATCTTGGCTCGGCAAGTGCAGCGCCGAGCAGCAGCATACACCATAGTCAACAGAGAGCTAGTCAGGCGCAGTTTCACTGGTGTCTACCAGCACTGCGTAGAATCAGAGCAAGGCCAAGCGATCCTCAGAGACATCCATCAGGGTGAGTGCGGCCACCATGCGGCTTCGAGGGCACTCGTGGCCAAAGCCTTTCGGCACGGTTTCTTTTGGCCGACTGCCCTGGAAGAAGCTAAAGAGCTAGTCCAAAAATGCAAGGGGTGCCAGATGTTCCGCTCCAAGCCCCTTCAGCCGGCTTGCGCGCTGAAGACAATCCCCATTGCCTGGCCCTTCGCAGTTTGGGGCCTGGACATGGTAGGACCATTCAAGACGGCCCGAGGCGGCCTAACTCATTTGCTTGTCGCGGTGGACAAGTTCACCAAGTGGGTGGAAGAAAAGCCCATCAAGAAATTAAACGGGCCTACAGCAGTAACCTTCATTGCCGACATCACGATGCGGTACGGCATACCGCACAGCATCATCACCGACAACGGCACCAACTTCGCCAAAGGCGCCTTGGCTCGTTTCTGCGCGACGCAGGGCATCCGACTGGACTTAGCGTCCGTTGCCCATCCGTAGTCAAACAGCCAGGTGGAACGAACCAACGGCCTCATCCTGTCCGGCATCAAGCCTCGATTGGTCGAACCACTCGAGCGCTCGGCCGGCTGTTGGGTCGAGGAGCTGCTTGCCATCCTCTGGAGTCTGCGCACAACCCCAAACAAATCAACCGGCTTCACGCCTTTCTTCCTCGTCTACGGTGCCGAAGCCGTCATCCCGACGGATATAGAGTTCGACTCTCCGCGAGTCTCCATGTACACCGAGGAGGAAGCCGAAGAAGCACGCCAAGACGGCGTCGATCTGCTGGAAGAGGGCCGACTGTTGGCACTCAGTCGGTCCGACATCTACCAGCAGAGTCTGCGCCGATACTACAACCGCAATGTCAAGCCAAGATCGTTCCAAGAGGGCGACCTTGTGCTCCGGCTGATTCAGAGAATAGCCGGCCAGCACAAGTTGTCGGCGCCTTGGGAAGGTCCCTTCATCATCAGCAAGGTGCTAGGGAACGACGCCTACTATCTGATCGATGCTCAGAAGCCTCGAGCGCGCAAGAGGGACGACTCCGGCAAAGAAACAGAGCGCCCGTGGAACGCGAATCTTCTTTGAAGATTTTACAGTTGATGCAGTATGTATCGCACTACCCTCTTTGTATTAAAGTACTAAGACCTTAGGCCCCCCGGGACGAGCTCGGGGACTGCCTTTTTGATTATCTGTATGATAAGAACTACGCTTCCGAATATGTTGTTCCTTTTTATCATACTGTCTGGCACCGGGTCCGACTAGTCGGCCCGGGGACTCGCCGTCTTGCGCTATGAAATGCTTCCTGCGGTCAGACAAGTAATGTTTTGCGCTCAAAGCCGTCTCCTGTCGAAAGCCGCAGCTCGTAGAGCGACTGTCGGTAGGCAGGGGACAAGCAAGAACGAGCGCACACATGAAAAATGGCTAAGGACCTAAAAGCTACGCATAGCCCAAGCCGGCTACCATCCCCCCCCCCCACCGAGCCGACTCATGAGCAGTCGGCTCGCCGTCTCAACTTTTATCAAGCATAGCCGACTCTCGAATAGTCGGCCTATCATTCCCTAGCCGACTTGCTGAAGACACTCTAAATGACTAAGTACTTGCCTTCCTGAAGTAGCCAAGCACTTGACCCGGCGGCAGTCCGCAGAGCGGCTGCCCAGCCGGCAAGGCGGCAACTAAAGGAAGGCGGCAAAGGAAAAAGTCTGAGGAGCAATAAGCAAGGAAAGGCAGAAATTAGATCAAATATTTACATAGGCCCTCGGCCGAATCACCGAATAAGAATTCAAGATACACCCCGTGGGTGGAATTGTTCGAATCTAACAAGTCTTGCAAAAAGTTAAAAAAGACAGATAAACAGAAGCAATCTAGGAGGCAGCCTCCGGGGCCGGAGGATCGGAGGTGACGGCGGTGTCGGACGCCGGGGCAGTCGGCTGGGCGGTCTCAGCCTGGTCGCCTCCGGCGGCGGTCGCCTTGTCCCTGCGTGGCTCGTTGCTGGAGGCGCGGTCGGGCTGAGGCTGGCCGCCTGCTTCGTCTTCTGGCGCCTCCTCATCACCTCCGTCCTCCGACTCGTCCTCCTCCTCGGTGCTGGAGTCGATCACCTCCGCCGAGTCCTCCTCGTACTCCGGGTTCATCCCGAACCAGTCCGGCGGTGCCTCCTCGCCGCCTTCAGTCCGCTCGGGCACGAAGACGCTGGTGTCCGTGTACTCAGCGATGGCCGCCGCGCGCTCGACAAGGGCGCCGTCTGCGGCCTCCAGCTCGGCCTGGGCCTCTGACCGGAATGCGGCCAGACGGTCCAGGTCTAGCCCCGGATACCACCCCTTGACGAACTCCAAGGCTCGGCGTGCTCCGGCCCGAGCCGAGGTGCCCTTCCAAGCCTCAAAGCGGCCAACGGCGACTTCCAGCCAGTCGGTGGTCCGACTGGCGGTGCGAAGAGCCGGCACATCCGGCCGCAGGGCGGCAACCACTTGGGCACCGGCACGCTGAAGACGGCGCAGCAGACGGTGAGCAGGACGAAGACGAGCCCCGATGCTCAGAAGCTGCTCGTCGATGGTTCGGGGGGCGTTGGCGGCAATCACTTCACCCTTCGCCCTTCGCTCCTCCCGAGCCGCCTCGATGGCCAGAGGGACGGCTTGCGAATGGCCGGGAAAGAAGTCTGCCAAGGCAGAAAGAAGATAGTCAGAAAATCAGAAATCAGCCCGACACAGGGTCGGAAGACCAAAGAAGAGAAAAAGACTTACCATCGACGATGTCCTCGAGCTCGTGGTAGCCGGAGGTCAGCATCGCCTCCCGGTCGGTCCAGGCGGAGCGTTCGACCTCGAACTCGGCCATGAGGGCATCCTCCCGTGACTTGGCGTCGTCCTGCGCCTTCCGGAGCAACTCCTTCTGCTCGGCCAGCTGCGTCGCCAGCAGGTCGCGCTCTTTGGCGAGCTTGTCGCACTCCTCCTCCTTGGCACAACGAGCAGTATTGGCCTCGCCCAGCTGCTCCTGGAGGGCGGCGTTGGCGCCTGAAGAGCGAAGAGGAAGACAAGAAAGTCATCAGTAAGGTAGATCGTCGGGGAGATCCGGCCCGACTGCTCAGCAGTCGGCCCGAATCTCAGGGACTACAGCCCGCGGGCGCGCCAGTGCGCCCCCGCGGAGAAGAAGGAAGATAGATCACCGGGGAGATCCGGCCCGACTGCTCAGCAGTCGTCCCGAATCTCAAGGACTACAGCCCGCGGGTGCGCCAGCGCGCCCCCGCGAAGAAGGAAGAAATAACTCACCTCGGCTTTCCGTCAGGTCGGCGGTCCGCTTCTTCAGCTCCTCAATGTTGCGGTTGAAGACAGTGGCGCGGAGATTATGATATTCCTGAAAAAAGCCGGCAAAGGCAAAAGTTAGTACTCGGAGCTCACTAGAGGGAGTTCTGAACCGCCTGCTCGGCAGCCGGCCCCGAACTCGGGGACTACACCCAGTGGGTGCGCAGGCGCGCCCCCACAGAGAAAGACAGAAATTGAACAAGAGAAAGGAAGCTTACTCGGACGGATGTCCTCACGGCCAGATGCGCTCTGGTGCTGACCTGGAGGGCGTCTCTTTCCGCGCGTAGCTTTGCCTGGACGTCCAGGAGGGCCTGGTTCAGCGGGCCGATGCCGCCTCCGCACAACCAGCCGGTGGGCGCGGCACTGGAGGCCTCGACGTCCAGACTCGCCGAGCTGGCCGCGCCAGTCTCCCGAGCTCGCGGCGCCGAGCTCATCCTCTCAAGCCGGCGGCGCGCCGGCACGGCGACCTGAAGAAGCAGCCGTGCCTCGGCGTCGTCCGTGGCCGGTGGATCCTGCGGGCCCACCGGCTGCTTGCCGTGCGGCCTCCCAGACGGTGGCGGAGGCGGCGCGTGGGTGTCCGAGCCTGAAGCATCGCCGCCCTCCTCCACGAGAGGGTTCTCGGCGCCGGCCTCTCCGGTCTGCCCCGTGAACTCAGGAGCCGGCGGCGCCGACGACAGCGGAGGGACAAGCATCGCCGATCGGCGACGCGCGACCTCCTCAGCGTGCCGCTTCATCACGGCGGCAGTCTCGGCCTCCTCCAGCCTCCTCTGGGCATTGGCGGCCGCCTTGTCAGCCTCCGCCTTCTCCAGGCGGTCGGCCTCCTCCTCATCGCGCTTCTCCCGCGCGTTCCATTCCATCGCCTCCCGAAGGTCGGCGGCGGGATCGACCCGCCGAGTGTTGGCGGATGTCTCTACCGACCCCATGACAGAGGGGACGGCGGCTCTCTCAAGGGAGAGGGGAGCTCTGGAGAAGATCGGAGGGAAACAATCAAGGAAGACTCGAATAAGATCCAGCAAAGAAAATGAAAGAGTAGAAGGACTTACGAGGAAACTAGCGGCGGCCTTCTCACTTCCTTTCGGAAGCGGTTGGCCTTCGCGGCCGCCTCCTCCCGCTTGGTCGCGGCGGCGGCCCCCTTGAACTTCTTCTGCTTGCCGCCGGGCGCGCTCGGCCCGGCGTGACGTCTCTTCGCGCCGACTTGGCCAGAGGGGCCGGCCCTCGGCTGGCGGCGCGGGACGACTTCCACGTCGGCGTCGTCCTCGGGCCAGTCGGCGAAGGTCGCCGACGGCCTGAGGCCGCCGTCCGCCCCCTCTCCGCCGCCTTCGGTGTCGGCCTCCAGCGCCGCCGCCCCCAAGTCGGGGTCGTCGACGTCGCTGTCCTCGCGATCTGGGACGTAATCGCGGGGCTCCCTTATGGCGCCGGCTGCGGGCGCCGTGAGGGGGTTCTGCCCAGAAGAAACCAACAATGATTAGAGGCCGGGAGTCGGCTGCAAAAAGGATCAAGCTACAGAAGGACGCGACTTACCATTGGAGGAGGGTTGTCGCGCGAGTACGGCTCCTTGCCGAACTGCCAGTTCTCCGTGAACTCGCAGTGCGCGATGTGGTTCACCAAGTTCGCCACCTCCCCACGGGGCATCTCCTTGGTGCACAGACGGCTCGGATCATGGCGGCCGCTCATCTGACAGATGAGGTGAGCCCGGCCCTGGAGCGGGAGGACTCGGCGCGCCACGAAGGCGGCCAGAAGATGGGAGGCGACGAGCCCCTCCGACTGCAGCAGAACTCGGAGTCGCGCCACGGAGCCAGCTCTAGAGGGCGAAAGCGACTTAGACCGGTGGGACCAGCTGGCAAGCCTGCCAGTGAGGGGCTCAGGGTCGAAGGGCGGCAGATTAACCCAGTCGCCATCGGTGGAGATGTTCTTCACATAGAAGTAAGATTTCTGCCACATCTTCACCGACTTCACCAATGGGATGGGAGGGAAAGGATTGTTGGCCGTCGAGCGCCGCACCACGATGTAGGTGCCGCACTGAGCCGGCGTGCCGGCGGCCTGAGTACCGAGTTTCGAAGAGAAAAATTCCCCCCACAGCTCGAGGGTGGGGAGAACGCCGAGGTAGCCTTCGCACAGAGTGGCGAAGGCGGAAAGAAGCACCACCGCGTTTGGGGTGAGGTGGTGCGGCTGAAACTTGTGGAACTCCAGGAACGAGCGGAAGAACCCGCTCGCCGGAAGCCCCAGCCCGCGCATTAGGTGCGAGCGGAAGACGACCCGCTCGCCCTCCTCCGGCGCGGGCCGGATCTCTCCCGCCGGCGCAGGACGGGCGTGCACCAGGTCTGCGCCGGGGAGGCGGCGGGTCCGGCGGAGAAACTCGATGTGCTCCGCCTCCACGTCCGAGCCATCCCAAACGCCGGAACGCGAGGCGGGGGGCGCGGCGGAGGAAGAGCTCATCGCCAATGAGAGAGGATGCGCTGGCTCGCAGCGGAGGAAGAAGAGGAGGCAGGAGAGCGGGGGAGAGGGTGTGCGTACAGTGCCGCCCCGCTCCTCCCCGCCTATTTATAGCCCTACGGGCTGAGGAGCCGAGGGGGCGGACGTGGGATTAACTACGCCCGAGGCCCTACGCCGCCCACGATTTACCCCATGAAGTTACTGCGCGCAGTAACAACGTGGGGATGCCAACCGTCCGCAGCCACAGCGGATCCGCCCGGAAGCCGAGGCGCGGTAGTGGCGGGCCCCACCTGGCGGCCCGTCCCGTCACGCGCGTGGGTAGGCAGACTATCCTCCCCACGTGGCACCGCGCGATAGGAACGTCTCAATGGCGGCAGGGAAGCGTATCCAATACGCCGCCTATTTTCCCGCTGCGACTTACGAATAATGGCCCCTCGCTGAACGAATCCAACTTCGGCGAGTCGGCCCAAAGAAACGGCGGACGAGTCTCAGAGTCGGCACCGGGAAGATTGAAACTGTTGAAGCCCCACAAGGCCGCGCCCGCAGGGCTTCACCAGCTTCAGGGACTACTGTCGGAGTAATGGGCCACGGGTAGGCCGACCCGGGACCCAAGATCTTTCAAGACATCGGGGCAGGCCGCGCCCCTCTGGCCGAGTCCCAGCCGGCGACCTTCAGAGAGGCCGAGTCCCAGAGGGCGATCCCCCGTGAAGCCGAGTCCCAGACGACGGCTTTGAAGCAAGCCGACTCCCGGCTTGCGACCTCCAGAAGTGCCGACTATGGGAGTCGGCCCGCGACCTCTCACGAAGACCGATGCAGGGCACGGCCCCGACGTGGCCATCCCTTCCTGCCTACGAGGGGTTGGCATGGCTACAGTGAGCCGTATCGCCGGGAGATCTCCGGCGAGGCGCGGCACTATTGTCATGCCTCCCCTGACCTTAGCCACAGTGCGTGATGCACTGTGCCCACGACGCCGGCCTTCACGGCCCGAAGATCGCAGGGCCACCTGTCAGTGGGAGAATCAAAGACGGCCAGAACGCCTAAAGACGGCCCTGTGGGAGTCGGCCTCCTCGGAGTCGGCCGCCTCCCCGCCAGGGCCCCACAAGCCATAAACCAGATTGGATGGGGAGTGGCGACAGTGATCGCCTGACAGACGGTGGCACTGTTGCCACGACCCCATGACCAAGCCTGCGTCATCAAGAGTGCTGCACAGTGTTCGGCTTGTCCGCGGGACCCACCAGTCGGCGGGCCCCAGAAGCCGGCAGGAAGGACGGCGGCGTGAGAGACAGACGGCTGGAGGCCACGCCCAGTCAGATTACCATTGTACCCCCGGGGGGTAGGCCTATATAAACCCCCCGGGGCACCCATGCAAATGGTTCGGCCTTTGATAGAGTTAGACACTTAGACAGGGGAGGAGAGAGTCAGCCTAGCTCCCTCCTGCGTCCCGATACAGCTCCTGGAGCACCCTTGTAACCTTTTCGCCATAGTGACCATGCGGAGACCCCGCAGAGCAGCAGTAGCAGTGTTATCTCCCCGGAGAGCCCCGAAGCTGGGTAAGATTCGCCGGCGTGCATGTATGCGCCTCATCCCGTTTCCAGGCACCGGCGACATTCTACTCGCCCCCACCATGATAAGCCATCCTTTGGCATATGTCGCACCCAACCCCCGACAGTACATACTGAAGAGTTAAAGTAACGAGAAGAAACATAACATAGTTCTGCTGAGGGCTCAGCACAACACACCCCTCAAATTTAACTAAGCACACCTGAAATTAAACTATGCAACTAATACGGTAGACACTGCATTAGAATTTTAGAACCGCCCTGAGCAACGACACTGCCACCTTACTCGGAGTCCTCGTCCACGTCCTCGACTTCGTCCTTGTCCCTCTTCCTCTTGGCCGATACTTCTTTGCTTGAACCGCCAACTTGGCTGTTGCTCTTCATCCAACCCTTGTAGATATTGAAACAAAGGTAGCCATCCATTGCAGCATAGTGGATGTGGTCTATATCTAGTACATTCCGCTGCCATGCATGACGATGAAACGCGTAAGAAGGTTTCTCCAGTTTGCGGTATGAAGGATGAACCATGGCTCCTGCCAGGGTCAGCATTGAGGGCTGACGAGAGGGCACTAGCCGATTCTTCTGGAGGTCGAAGGGGTTGCCTACAATGAGGCCTATCCGACGCAGGACTTCTTTGTCGTTCTTAAAGTCTATAGTAACAAATTTGACAGTTTTATCCTCAAGGAAGTTCTTAAAATCCTGGCACTCAACGTCGGCATGGCATACGTGGTAGACCAAGCAAACGTTATGTATGCAAACCTGGATCACGACGGGCTTCTTCCTCTCTTCGTCCTTTAGATCCTTCTCTTGTCCCACGACTGTGGTGTACTCAACATCTAGCCCAGCGACACACTCATCATGTGAGTTTTTGAACATGCGTCTGAAGTGAGAAAGGCATCCTTTCACCGTCGCGGAAGTACGGGTGTAGATGACGTCGAACTCATCGCCTGTGATGGTTCTAACCTTGTACTCACCGCCGATCGGGGAGATTTGGGACGCCATGGATTTGGGAGGAGGGTTAGGATTAGTGAAACTGCCGTAATGTAAATGGACGGGACGACTAGGAGCGAACTGCCGTAGTATTAAAGGACGTGCCGGAAAGAGTAGGAGCGAACTGCTAGCGTGCGAACGGCAGGGTAGTGGCTTTCCATTCTCCCATGATACAGGCTTCCGAGAGCCCTTGGATCTGAGATCGAATGGTTGCATGACGTGATTCTAGACCTATGGTTGAATATCCTATCCTGAAGGGTTATTCTTAAAATTTTCAGCAACTTAGCATGCGACCGTTTGATCTCAGATCCAAGGGCTGCCAGCAGCCCGTATCATCGTCGCGCCTACCACGACCGTCGCGTCGCTCGCGTGGTCGCGCCCTTGGAGATTTAACACGGTGCGTTAGGTTATCTGATGTTGGCATGTCATACATAGTCATCACTTAGTCACTCATACTACAACAAGGTTGGCTATAAGGTTGGCTATAAGTGTATTTTTTACTCCTCTCTATCTCTTTCTTCGTACTCCCTCCATCCCATAATATAAGAACGTTTTTGACACTAGCTAGTGTAGTGTCAAAAACGTTCTTATATAATGGGACACAGGGAGTACTAGTATTTATTGCATTTACCAAGGAGTGACCTCTTCCAATGAAATGGTGTTGCTAAGTTTGCTTCATTTAATTAGCTATAGACTCAAAATTGTCTTTTCACCTAGGTACACGCGCTTAGCACCATTTCTTCCTTGGGTCACCAAACTAGTCTCTCTCTTCTTGATTAACTTGCCACATCAGACTTTATGCCTATGTGGCAAGCTTAAGCACCTATAGGAGCAAGTAAGTACAATAGTGCGCTTTACATGGCATTTTTGCATATGTGGAGGAAAGAGAGGCAAGGAAAAAGTGGAGAAGTGGGCTCTCATGCAAGAGCCAGCCTCTACTACTACATGGTGGAGCATTGGGAGAGGCACATGTATGGAGGTGGTCAGGAATCGGGAGACTCACGCCGGTCATAGCGCCGCAGTTAAAATGATAATGGCAAGTCAAATCACGGGGCCCCACCTGTCCAGCAGTAACTCGCTGTCAAATCACACAGACCTACGTTTGCAGCAGCCTACTCCCTTGTCTTCTCATGCCTGTCAAACTGACTAGGCGGAACTACCCCGCCTACCGCGCAGGAAAAGCCCCACCCTCGACTTTTAAATACAACTACTCCCTCTGTCGGATGCGTTTGGTTGAAGGTATCGTATGAATGGATTGGGACCATTCAATTTTTTGGGATTGAACCATTCAATTCATGTGTTTGGCTGAATATAAGAGATGAACTAATTATTTAAGACGGGACCACCGGTCATGCTCACGTAGTCATGCGTGCAAAGGGTGGCCATTTGATTCGACCGATTTGGTTGGGTGGAATGGTTTAGCATCTTCAAGGCATATTCTCTTTTTTGACTCGAACCATTCATGTGCTTTATAACCAAACATGTCTATTTTGTGAACGATCCCAACCCATTCATGACCACCCTTGCAACCAAACGCATGTCATCTTACGAAAACCAAATAATCCCACAATACTAAGGCGCGGTGCATTAACTTCTACCTCGTTTCTTGTTTCTTCACATATCAACCAATAAGAATCCAATGATATACTTTTTGTGACATAGTAACTCATATTTAGTTAGTCAAATGGATGACCTAGAACTACGTGCAGGCCCTATAAACCGAGACGCCTACAAATAAAAAAACGAGACGAAGAGGGTAGTTCAGCACGTATCTTTTTAGATCAATATAGTCGGGATTCACCAAGGAGAAAAACCAAGTGGTAGGCTGCTCCTGTCGTGTTGGCGTAGCAACTCAAGCAGGGTCAGTCCGCACACGAAATGGCGACACACTTAACAAGACCCCTTTGGCAGACATGTGGCTCATCCACCGTCTTGTTCCACCTGTGATGCACCAAATTACAGTCTGGAGCAGCGGTTGGAATTGGAGGCACCCTGGTTGTAGCACCGCAGTAGCAGAAAATGAGCGATGAGGGGTCAAATCACAAAGCCCCACCTTTCCCGCATTAAGCTGGACGGACGAAGCAACCATCATTTCACTCTAGCGCGCAAGAGCATAAAGAAAAGAGAAAACAATGATGCGTACGGCAGCTACCTAGGGCACCCTAGGGTAGGGGTCTCCACTACAGATCCTTTTTTTGAAAGCGCCTCCACTACAAGTCGGCTTCTCCCTCGTCCTCTTGAAGAAAACCGATGATGAGTGCGACGGTAGGGTTTGTAGGAGTACTACGGCGTGCGGGGCCACGTCGTAGTAAACGGGTTCGAGTCGACGCCTTAAATATGTGTGGGCCTCTTGGTTTTACGGGAACGAGGCAGCATTTTGGGTTAGGGGACCAGTGGAGATATAGCACGTACAAAAAACTGTGGACGTAGGTTCGACCGAAAGGCAATGATGCATGGGCCCTGCATTTTGATATACCCGGGGCCGCGTAAAATTTGCTACTCTACTCAAAACTAGTAAGGTACACATGTATTGAACGCATGAGATTTCGAAACCAAATTATGAATAAATACACACTATAGCATGTAAAGCTTTGAGTCATATATGCATGATGTAGATGTTCGTTTAGTTCTTATAGTTCATCTTATTCAAAATCAATTAGTTTTATAAAAATGTTAAGATTCATGGGGTTGTGCATTGTAAATCATAAATTAAAAAACAAATAATGGCAATTCATTTAGATAAAAATAATCAATTATGATACAAAAGATTCTAGAACAAAGGAGAAGTGCTTGTGTTTTGAGGTTTGTGCATTATGCTTAAGTTCAACCATGGAGTCTTCTAAATTGTACATGTGGCAGATCTGGTGAAATGTTGATGATATCCAACGGCCAGTAGTGCTCGGATTTGCCCATCTCTGCACTGTCGGGTTAGCTTCATCCAGCGACCATCTTTCAAAGTTATTGGCACACTATATAGTTCTTGTGCCATAGTTGCATGTTTTGGAAAATAGCTACTAGTGGGTTGTACTATCTATTTAGGAATAGAAGATGCATACGTGGAAGTTGTAGGGAAAGAGATGACATGGAGCATCTCAATTCCTATGAGTAGGGATTGGAAAAGAGATGTCATTTGGTTCACATCATAGGAACTTTTCTATTGAATCTAGAGATGACATGTATCTCAATTCCTATGAGGAGGGATTAGTAAAGAGATGTAATTTGGTTCATATCATAGGAACTTTTCTATTGAATATACGCTAATGTTTATTTTCCTTTGAAATTAAGGGAGTATAGGAATCCATTCATATGAACCAAGTGGCTCTAAAGCTATAGAAATGATATCATGTTTATTTCCTTTGAAATGTAGAGTATATGAATCTGTTCCCATGAACCAATTGGCTCTAAAGGAAAAAAATCCTATAAAAATCATATCATATAGAGTTCCTATGATATTCCTCGACACTAAAGGATGGTTGAAATTGCTGTGGGTGATACGATGGTCTTTATTTGTAGACTCCTCACCCATCTTTATAGTTACCTATCGAAGATGAATGAAATGATATATACAGGGTATTCTACATGTGCAATTTGGTACACGAAAACTCAGTAAAAGTTTACGAGGTTCTAATTTACAATAAAGCTATATGCACTACATTTCGAAACGGAGGGAGCATATGGCAGTTGCTAACACTCACGTGGAAGATTTGTGTGTAGGAGGAGTGGCTGTTCTGTTAAATGACATGGCAAAACTGACACTGTCGGATGCCGATCTAACGGTTCTTACGGCGTTCGTCGGGAAAAGGCTTGTGGCGAACGTTTGTCGGATAATGATTTACGGACACATGCATTGCATTGATACGTGCCCCCCTCTCTCTCACGCACACGCACCCTCACGAGTCACGACTCTTCCGAGTCCTCTCGCAGACTCGCACGTCGCACCCATCCTCTATCTGCAGGTAGACGTCACACACATATGTGCTGTTCACACCCTACGCTCAGAACTTCTAAAAAACGGCGCGCACATTTTATTTTAGCTCACACGTCACACACTTATACTATTACTCTTGCGGCGAACGTTCTTTGGGCATAGTATATATTGTACTCTCACGAAGAGAAGCGGTGCTCGCACGCACTAGTTTTCTCACGCCCACTCGCGGGTACACGTAGGAGCGCATTTTTTTGAAGCCGGTACAACAAATAACTCCACTATATATAAAAGCAGGAGCCTTAGCGCTTGCTTTACTAGGGTTCCTCTCGTTCACTCTCTCATGCTCTCCAGATCTAAGAAAGACATAGGTGGCCACACTCTCTCTCTCAGCTCATGGCTGGTCACAAATCCGTCCGGACAACCTCGACCGGGGCAGGAGGTGTAGGTGCATCGTTCACGCTGTCGTCGCCGGTGAGGGAGGAGACCAACGGCTGCCTGCGCGTCCCGATCGGCGGCCGTGCCGTTCTCTCCGAGAGAGCGCCGGCTTGGGAGGGCCTCTGACCCCTTCTTCCTCCCTGCGGTATTGTGGCCAAGATGCGGCCTCCCGACGCCGTCTTTGCCACATGCCGATGACCCTCAGGTATATATTCCTTCGAAACCTGCCTTGCTCTACCTCCCCAGCTCTTCCCCCTTCATGTGGATCCTTTTCTACTTCCATCCGCTGTTACAAAGCCACTAGACTTCTACTATTATTAGAAGTAAAGCTAGTTCATACAGTGAACTCAAAGCGTTGGTTCAAACATTGAAGAAAGTGGGAAAGCTGTAGCATGAATCTAGGACTTGATTCTAAGAGGAAACGGGGGAAAGTAGTAATATGTGTCACTATTTAAATAACCGTATTTCGTATTTGCGCAAACAGGGATGTCTGTCTCCATATCGTTTCGGGATGTCTGTCTCCGTATCGTTTCTATCCGCGTAATCAAAAGCACACACCTCAGTTTTAGTACAACTGCGCAAAATGAGATGGCTATCCCTCGTTGCCGTCGTCTAACCTCCCGTCTTCAAGGTATCCCTACATTGGTAGTAACTAAGGTAGAATGACCAACACAATCTAAAAGAAGTTGATTCGCACGTTTTACTTCCTGATTGTAGTGCAGGGACGAGCCAAAACAACTGCATCCTAGTCCGGAATGCACTTTCTACCAGTTCATCCATGGACCAAGGACTAGCTGGCATGGCTGCACGACGGTTTTTTGGACAGGTGCGCGGACAAGAGGCATTGTGGTCTGCTTATTTCTGCAAATAGTGGTGCTTAAATTTAGTGGAATGCACAAGCATTTCAGCTGGTCAGTATACTGCATGGTTCAGTTCAGCATTCCAGCTGAGACCAAAATTATAATTGGTTATTCTTGAATCAGAGAACCTAACCCTGGATGGTGGTAACAAGAAAAAACCAGAGTGAACTCCAGGAAATTTAAGCCTGCCGGGAGGCCCTTTGCTTAGAGAAGCCTTGCTTGTTTTTTTCCTGATTTTTAAACCTTCTCACAACTTTGTCTTTTGCTGTGAACTAGTATATGTTTGTTATGTTCTATGAATCATTGAGATGTATAAAATTGCTTAACTTATGCTTTTCAAGATTTTTATGAAGACGAGTTTAATTGTGAGTGTTCCACATGAGCGCTGGACTAGCATGTGAACGTTTGGAATTTGTTACATTGTGGCCTCAATTAACTGCATGAACCACCATAACAAGATACATAGTAGTTCCTTATATGTCAGACAGCAGATTGTTGTTTGTTAGCTTGTTGATAGCCTAGTGTTGAAGCGAGCTGAGCCAATGTGCCGTGTTTTGGACAACTACTTACAAGTGGGGTAGCACCAACAGTGCTTACAAATACTTATGTATACGTCGGTGCACGGTTCTCGAACGAGTGCTCTATTTCATCAAAACACACACTACTCGTATGATAAACAGTGACAACTTATGTCTTACCATGCCATATTCATGAAAAAACTAGTGAGGACGCATCTGTTTTGGAAACAATTATGATGGTTCTCACATGATTCACGTGCACACAAAAGTAGCAGCAGTTCCCATAGACGGATTCAAACAGAGCACTAGCCCCAGAGGGGTCAATAACAGGCAAGGTTCGGATAATTAGACACAATCCAAACTACTATTAAACACTAGCTGGGGCAACTATTTTATGCCTCGATCTAATTTGGGCTGGACACAAGACGGACCTTGCCATGAACATCATCGAGGACGTCCCGCAGCAGCTCAATCCTGTGAACCTTCATGAAGACAACCTTGTGGCCTTGCCACTGATAAACTTGTTTGTGGAGGCATGTCACGTCATCTTCCTGCGTAAGCTTGACAAGAACAGTACGCCTCACAAACGAAGGAGTAGCTTTGAACTTCTTGTGCTTCAGTACACCCTGGACAACACGCCTGACAACAGTGAGGCTGGAATACAACTCTTCATTGGTATAACCGCAAATGGCTTCCAGGATCCAACAGCCTAAGAACTATGTTTTCCCAGTGCGTATATTCAGGTCGCTCGCCTCATAGCGAGTGACATGGACAACCACACAATCCTTGTTTGCATCAGGGCTCTAATTGAAACAGAAACAAATTCTAAATTACTTTTCAGTATAAGAACCACAAGTTATTTAAACCACTATGTATAGCATGGCATCGAAGCTAATAATTTTTTTTGACTATATACTGCAAGGCAACAGCCTCACAGCCTTTTATTAAACCACAAAGTCAAAGACATACAAAGTTACAAGTGTAATACAAAAAGGGGAGAGAAATACTTACAAGAATACCTAATTAGGGTAAGGCAGCTATCCAAGATATTAGTCTAGTCCTATATTTGCATTTGATTCTATGAGCTAAAAGAGAGATGTCATGCAAAAAATTTCTCCTCCATGCCCTGAAAGAAGGAGTCTCATTCCTGAAGATCTTCCCATTTCTTTGTGTCCAAATGTTCCAAGTGGCAGTGAAGACTACCTCAGAGAAGAAAGGAAGACCAAAATACCTCCTAGTATCAGAAGCCATTTCATAAGTGGTTTGGTTAGGATGAGGACTCCATGAAATACCCAGGTAGTTCCAGATGCGCTGACTAAAACTACAAGCAAAGAAGAGATGCTCTCCGTCCTCATGAGAAGCCGAAAGACATAGGACACATGTATCATCTTGGATAATCCAATGCCGCCGCTGCATCATGTCCCTAGTATTTAGGCGATCCATCAATAAGAGCCACCCAAAAACCTTAAACTTGAGAGTACAAGAGCATTTCCAGATCCACTTGAAAATTGGGTCAACCACTGTGTTTGAAAAGCAAGACAAGTAATATATCCTTGCCTGGTAATCACCAGATTTGGAAGGCCATTTCCAGACATCATTGCTCCCATCTTGAAGATTAACCAAAGAAATCATCTCCTGAAGTTGATTAAACTCCTCAAAGGCCTGTGCGGACAGAGGCAGATGGAGATTATCAGTGAAATCAGATAGCTCCATAATATCCTTAACTATGAGAGTGTCATCAATCACAAAAGAATGGAGCCACGGAAACTGATGCTGCATGCTAACCATATTGCTGCCAAGTTGCCAACGGTCAAGACAGAAGATCACTGTATCTCCAGATCGAACTAGGGGCACTGCCAACTTGCAAAACTTATCATATAACTTGAGCACGTCCCTCCACCAGAAAGAGCCGCAGATTTGAGTGGCTTGGGGTGGCGCAGAGGCATAATAAGTGTCCCAAATAAGAGATACCCATGGCACATCCAACTTATTAAAGAACTTAAAAAGATGCTTGATGAGCAAAGCATCATTTTGAGAGCTCAAGTCTAGAACTCCCAGGCCACCCAAAGATTTAGGACGACATACCAAGTCCCAAGCCGCCAAGGATTGCCGGGGCGTATCCGTATTCCCTCTCCACAAGCTAATAAAATTTTGCATTATTAATCACCACATACTTCCTTTTCTAAAAAAATCACCACATACTTAGATGAAAAACCACAATCGAGATCGGCAAAGAAGGAAATCACCTTGGGCAGCTCAGCGAGGGGGGGGGACACATCCTCGAAGGGGGGAAACTGCTCCTGCAGTGCCACGGGGGCTGTAACCTCAAACGGGGTGTTGACCATCTTGGTAGTGGCCGTGAGCGTATCTGGGGTCGGCTCGGTGGTTGCCTCCATCTTCTTGGACCTCTCTGTCTCATGGGGATCAGCCTCCCATGTCTGCTCCAATATCGGTAGATCTTTGCCTAGTTCTCCTTGGTCCATCATGAAACTGACGAATACCAGGAGACCACTGAAAGGAAAACACAATCGCAATGACAATGAAACAAAAAAGAGAGTGAGGATCGGTTACTGCTTTGCAAAAGTTCTTTTTTTCTCTGAACGAAAATATACCAACATCACGGATCCGCTTACCTTCCCTTCGTTGGGAGAGAAGAATAGTGGCAGATGCGAGTGTTGCCTTTCTTGAAGATGGTGAGGGAGAAGGGGATTCAGCGAGGAGTGAAATGATGGTTGCTTCGTCCGTCAGACTTAGACTACGGGGAGGTGGGGTTTTGTGATACGACGGCTCGTTACTGCCGCGCTACGACCGGGGTGACTCTCCGCCTGCATACTGCCTGCTAATTTGGTGGATGGCATTTGGGCCCGCGTGCTGCATGCCTGCATGTCGGTGAACAAAAGTATAACAACATTCAGTAGAGGGAGACGTTTCAATGACCTAGGAGGAGCCAGAAGCGGTAGAGTGTCTCCACTGTACTAGTAGTAATTGTTTTTCTGGGTAGCTGTAGAGTGTCTCCACTGTACTAGTTGTAATTGTTTCTCTGGGCCCAAGAAAAAACAGCCAATCCACACTAGTAAATAGTAAAATCAATTCAAAAGGCGCTAACCACACCGAACACACCGCCCCCCTCCCCCACAAAAAAAACCTGGGTGCTCTTCTTCCTCCTCGCTCCCACCCACCTCACGTCAGCTCGCTCCACTCGTACCCCCAAATTCCTCACCTCACTCCTACAGAAAACCCCAGCTCCCCTTCTTCCTCACTCCTACAGAAAACCCCCAGCTCCCCTTCTTCTTCGCTCGCACTACAACTAGGCTCGTCATTCGTTACTCTACTCAAATCCATGAGCGCGACGCGACGCCCTCGAGGAAAATGGAGTCGGCTGACCCCAGCGCCAAGAAGATGAGGCTCCCGCCAGCGGCGACGCCTGTTGTAGATCCCGCACTCAGCAGCGCGGGGAGAAGCGATGACCCCGCTCCCACCGGATCCCAGGAACCCATAGAATCTCGGGTGGACCGCATCAGCGATCTCCCGGACGCCGTCCTTGGGGAGATCATCTCGCTTCTCCCCACCTAGGATTGCTGCCGCACCCAAGTCCTCTCAATTCGGTGGCGCCTTCTATGGCGCGCCGTGCCCCTTAATCTCGACTGTCGTCAGCTATCTCTCTTCAATGATTTTGAAATCCCCAGAGCCATCATCTCCTCCCACCAGGGCTCCGTTCAAAGCCTCTGCATCCCGTCATGCTACCTGAGCAAGCATACCATGCCCTGCACGGTGGACGCTTGGCTGAAATCCCCTGAATTCACAAAACTATAGCTGCTTGAGTTCTACTATTCCCCTGGAAATCACATACCACATACAGAATGCCATGAACTTGTCCCCTCAGCACCGAAGTCCATCTCGCAGTTTTCCTCCTCTCTCCACACTGCCACCTTTGCGTTGTGCTATCTTCCAGACAATCTGGTACTAAACCTTCGACTCCCATTTCTCAAGAAACTTTCACTTGTGCAGGTTCGTATATCAGAGGCCTCATTGCACAGCATCATCCACTCCATTTGCCCTGCGCTGGAGTGCTTGGTGCTTGTTTTCACAGTTAGAATTGGTTGTCTCCAAATAAAGTCGCCTAACCTTGTAAGAATTGGAATTTCTTTTGATGGAAGGCAGCTCATCATCCAAGATGCCCCTTCACTTCAAAGGTTGATCCTTGATTCTAGTTATTCACCGTTGCAAATAACCATCCTCTCTGTGCCTAAACTGGAGACCTTGGGTGTAATACATGATCTCTGTGCTCATTTCAATATGGTGTTTGGCTCCACAGTTCTTCAGGTACTTTATATTATCATCTACACTTGTAACCATATGCTGCATTTTAAATTTCTGCGCATAATTCATATATCATCTTGGAGTACACATTTTGTACTAATATTATGTTCTATGCTCAATGAAGAGTTTCTCCATGGATGGCCTATCAATGATGCTGGATTCTGTCAAGATCTTATATATCCAAATGAATAGTTTTGATCTGAACAAGATTATTGGCTTGCTGCAATGCTTTCCATGTCTGGAGAAGTTGTATATAAAGGTGATAATTTCACGCACATTGGAAGCCCGCATATAGTGTACTAGAACTAACCGTTCAGCTATTGCTCTTTCGACACTCTTCTTTTAGACCTTAACTGTTTTCAATTTTCATGTCTATTTAGGCAACATGACGGGGTAAGAAAGTTATAACCAATCGGTGGATTCGTAAGCATCGGGATTTTCTCACTTCTCATGAGATTCGATTGAAGACAATAACGCTAGAACGATATGTAGCCAACCGTGCAAACACAAGATTTGTCACATTCTTCCTGCTGAATGCGAGGTTACTATTGTCCATCAGGCTTAAGTTTATCAGCAGCATGGTTTTGACGGATGGGTATGTCGAAGAGCAAAAAAAGGAGTTTCAGGTGGGTAAAAGAGCTTCTGAACGTGTCGGGCTTCTATTTACAACATATTGTGGTCATAATCCAGTAAATTTTACGATCCAGGATGTTCATTCTATGGACCTGACCGATCCATTTGACTGTGACTGCCGAAAATAGTGCTAGAGTTAGATGTTGTTGCCCTTTTCAATCTGGGGTTTTTTGTAAACCTGATGAACAATCAACCCTCGTGCTTTTGTACAGTTTGTAAGCTGGAATTAGATGTTCCTGCCCTTTTCAACTCGGCTGTGACTGTCATATTTTCTTTGAAACAAGGCAAATGGCTTGCCATTCGTTTAATTTAGAGTGAAATATTGTAACAAATCACAACCAAGGGAAATAACATCACTCACGTCGGCTGCATGAGCTCACTATGCATTACAGAAGCCAAGTGACTAGCCCCCACCACCCCCACCAGTCAACCCTCATACTCCCCTCCGCCTGTGACTGGACCGGCGCATCTTCAAAGGCTCCTGTTTGTTCCATCCGAGGCCTCGCCGTCGTCCTCCGCCTTGCGGCCTTGGTTCGCTCACCGTGCATGGTGCGCCGCCCTCTTGCGTTGTCAATGTCGTTATCAACCAAGAGGAACAAGGAGATGACTGTACGTGGAGAGGATGAGAGTAGGGACCCACCAGCATCATGGCAGTACGCAAGCAAGTGCCTCTATAGTACAACCCAAAGATATGGTTCCTCCTAATGGTTGGACATCTGGGGCTCACGCCATTGTCAACGTAGTCAATAAACGAGAGAATTACACTATGAGCGGCTGACACCAGGGACCCAGCAAGTCGCACAGTTTTTTTAGGAACAAGCAGTTTTTTTTGAGAGAACGAGGAACAAGCAGATGTTATTTATACTAGTTTTAGCGACGGATCGGGGTAACAACGGGGCTGTGCGGGGGCTGTGGCCCGTCTAGCGAGGGTTTTATTTATGTTTACCACATCATGAGCCCAGTTATGTTTTTTTCTTGCTGAAAATGGCTAGCCCAGTTCTTTTTTTAAGAAATACCCAAACAAGGCCTACTTGCTTTATCGGCCCTACTGGGCTGCAAATGTTTCAAGACGAGGAGAGTTTCATTCGGTTTGCCCAAAAATGGCCTGTACATTTTTAAAATACATCAAACCGGGAATTAGTTTCATTTTTTTTCATTACAAGATCTTAAATTCCATTGATTTTTATGCGTGGACAATTATTTTGATTTTATATTTATATAAATTATTTTTCAAAATAGTTTGAATGTGAATCGATATTTCTGGATTAAAAACAGTTGACCGCACCGAAATATGCAAAATTTCGTATACTTTTTAAACGTGGCCACAATATGGGGTGTAATGATAACAAAAAGAAGATGGGCTCCAAAAAAATCATAAGAATTAGCAAATGGGCTGTACATTATTAGAAATAATGGCAGATGGGATGTATGCTATTTTCCACAGATTTGAGGCTGACTTGTGCGCCTACTACAGGTTGACGCGTATGCTTTCATAAAAAAAAAGGTTGACGCACACGCAACACCCTGTCAACTTAGTCAACACACGAGAGCAATGACTGTTGGATATCCATCCAACAGCTGTCGTGCTTCTTCAATCTCTGCTCTTCATGCTCCAGCCACTCAAAGAAGCGCCGGCAGGACTGCCTGCTCCCTCCTCTCGCAGCCGGCTATGCTGCCGCGCAGGCCTCACGGCCCCACTGTACTCCCATCGCTGGCCTAGCCATCCCTCTACTCACCCACACATGATGTGATTCTTCAGCAACGGCAGACGAACCAGTAAACCCTCGTACTCCTCCGCATAGGAAACAACTACCAAGTATTCCCTGGCTCTGTGTCGTTCCCTTCCTAGGCCTCGTCGTCGTCCACCGCCCTGGTGCTCTTGGCGCGACCTGGTCAACATGGTCAATGAACGACATCCATCGGAAGTGGACTGTACATGGAGAGGCTGACAGTTGGGTCCACGGCCGCACACAAGGAAATGCCTCCTTATTACGCGTGAAATAATGATTCCTCCACCTGACAGCTAGGGCCCACAGGAAGGGCCTCTGTATTTCATGAAAAAAACGTTCCCCCCGCTGACAGGTCGGACCCACCAGCTATATCTTCGCACGCGACGAAGTGCCTCCTTATTATGCCCAAAAAAATGAATACCCCCTGCTAGCTGGGACCCACCATATTGTTGGGCTGACTTGTGGGCCTACTAAGTTGACGGGGACGGAGGGCTTTGTCAACTTAGTCAATACTCCAATGACCGTATGATGTCCATCCAACGGCCATACGGCTTGTTCAACCTCTGGTCTTCTTGCTCCGGCCGCCCAAAGCAGTGCCGCCTGCTCCTTCCTCTCGTGGACGGCTGTGCTACCGCCTGCTCCTGCCTCCCGTGGCCCGGCTCTGTGCCGCCCCCTTCCTAGTCCTCGCTGTCGTCCACCACCGTGGTGCTCTCGGCGCGGCGTGGTCAATGTGGTCAATGACCGACTTCCATCGGAAGAGTACTGTACGTGGAGAGCCTGACAGCTGGGTCCACGGCAGCCGCAAGGAAGTGCCTCCTTATTACGCGGAAAATAATTATGCCTCCACCTGACAGCGGGGACCCACCGGACGGGCCACCAGTATTTTGCAAAATAAATCATTTCCCCCTGACTGCTGGGACCCATCGGACGGGCCACCATATTTCGCGAAAAAAACGTTCCCCCCGCTGTCAGCTCGGACCCACCGGAAGTGCCTCCTTATTACGCACAAAAAAATGAATAATCCCCCGGCTAGCTGGGACCCACCTTGGTGGGAGGCTGTCTTGTGGGCCTACTAAGTTGACAGGGTCGAAGGGCTTTGTCAACTTAGTCAATATGAAGGATTCTAGCTCCAGTGACCGTACGATGTCCATCCAACGGCCGTAGTGCTTCTTCAACATCTGGTCTTCTTGCTCCAACCGCCCAAAGTAGCGCCGGTCGTGCCGCATGCCCCTGCCTCCCGTGGCCGGCTGTGTAGCCGCGGAGGCCTCACCGCCCCCTACTATTCCCACCGCTGGCCAGGCCCTGCGGCGATGGCAGCCTCACACCGCAGCCAAACTAGTGAACCCTCGTACTCCTCTCCGCGCGGGCTTACACTGCCGCCTCTTCCCCGGCTCCGCATTGTCCCCTTCCTAGGCCTCATCGTCGTCCACCGCCGTGGTGCTCTCCGCGCGGCGTGGTCAACGTGGTCAAGGAACAACTTCCATTGGAAGAGTACTGTATGTGGAGAGGCTGATAGCTGGGTCCACGGCCACAGCCTAGTTTTTTTGTGATTTGCCAATTAAGTCGCTTTCTCAGGCCTGTTGGGTTGTAAATCTTTCAAGACGAGGAGAGCTTTTCATTCGGCTAGCCGAGAAAATGGCCCATCAGTAATGAGAAATGGGTTGTACATTTTTAAAACACATCAAACCGGTAATTAGTTTCAAATATTTTTTTTCATTTCAAGATTTTAAATTACATTAATTTTTATGCGTGGAGAATTTGTTGGATTTTATATTGATATACATTTATATTTAAAATCATTTTGAATGCGAGTCGAAATTTCGGGATTGAAAACAGTTCGGACCGCACCGAAATATGCAAAATTTTGTATAATTTTTAACCGTGGCCACAATATGGGCTGTAATGCTAACAAAAAGAATATGGGCTCCAAAAAAAACCTTAAGAATTAGCAAATGGGCTGTAAATTATTAGAAATAATGGCAGATGGGTTGTATGCTATTTTCCACAGATTTGAGGCTTTCCTAAAAAAAGGTTGACGCACAAGCAGTGACGGTTGGATGTCCATCCAACGGCCATCGTGCTTCTTCAATCTCTGCTCTTCCTGCTCCAGCCGCTCAAACAAGCGCCGGCGGGACTGCCTACTCCCTCCTCCCCGCGGCCGGCTGTGCTGCCGCGCAGGCCTCACCGCCCCACCGTACTCCCATCATTGGCCTAGCCATCCCTCTACTCACCCACACCTGCTGTTATTCTCCGGTGACGGCAGACGAACCAGTAAACCCTCGTTCAGTCGTACTCCCCTCCGCGTGGGAAACAACTGTTGAGTCTTCCCTGCCTCCGTGTTGTTCCCTTCCTAGGCCTCGCCGTCGTCCACCGCCCTGGTGCTCTCGGCGCGGCCTAGTCAACATGGTCAACAACCGACATGCATCTGAAGTGGACTGTGCGTGGAGAGGCTGACAGCTGGGTCCACGGCCGCATGCAAGGAAATACCTCCTTATTACGCGCAAAATAATGATTCATCCACCTGACATCAGGGACCCACCAAAAGGGCCTCAGTTTTTCACGAAAAAAATGGTACCGCCGCTGACAGCTCGGACCCACCAGCTATATCTTCGCACGCAAGGAAGTGCCTCCTTATTACGCACAAAAAATGAATACTCCCCCTGTTAGCTGGGACCCAGTATAGTGGCAGGCTGACTTGTGGGCCTACTAAGTTGACGTTGACGGCGGGCTTTGTCAACTTAGTCAATATACATGATTCTAGCTCCAGTGACCGTATGATGTCCATCCAATGGCCGTAGTGCTTCTTCAACCTCTGGTCTTCTTGCTCTAGCCGCCCAAACCAGCGGCGGTCGTGCCTCATGCTCCTGCCTCCCGTGGCCGGCTGCGATGCGGCGGAGGCCTCACCGCCCCTACTACTCCCACCGCTGGCCAGACCATCCCTCTACTCACCCACACCCCCTGTTATTCTGCGGCGACGGCAACCTCACACCGCCGCGAACCAGTGAACCCTCGTACTCCTCTACACGTGGGCATCCACTGTCGCGTCTTCCCCGGCTCCGCGTCGTCCCCTTCCTAGGCCTCGCCGTCGTCCATCGCACTGGTGCTCTCAGCGCGGCGTGGTCATCATGGTCAAGGAACGGCTCCCATCGGACATGGACTGTACGTGGAGAGTGTCGGTGTCAAAACCGACGGATATCAGGTAGGGGGTCCCGAACTGTGCGTCTAGGCGGATGGTAAAAGGAGACAAGGGACGCGATGTTTTTACCCAGGTTCGGGCCCTCTCGATGGAGGTAAAACCCTACTCCTGCTTGATTAATATTGATGATATGGGTAGTACAAGAGTAGATCTACCATGAGATCAGAGAGGCTAAACCCTAGAAGCTAGCCTATGGTATGATTGTTCTTCGTCCTGCGGACTAAAACCCTCCGGTTTATATAGACACCGGAGAGGGCTAGGGTTACACAGAGTCGGTTACAATGGTAGGAGATCTACATATCCGTATCGCCAAGCTTGCCTTCCACGCCAAGGAAAGTCCCATCCGGACACGGGACGAAGTCTTCAATCTTGTATCTTCATAGTCCAGGAGTATGACCAAAGATGGTAGTTCGGCTATCCGGACCCCCCTAGTCCAGGACTCCCTCAGGAGCCCCTGAACCAGGCTTCAATGACAACGAGTCCGGCGTGCATATTGTCTTCGGCATTGCAAGGCGGGTTCCTCCTCCGAATACTTCGTAGAAGATTTTGAACACAAGGATAGTGTCCGGCTCTGCAAAACAAGTTCCACATACCACTGTAGAGAGAATATCATTTACACAAGTTCAATCTGCTGATGTATTCCGTGGCATGACATCACACCACGCCCAAGCCTTTATGCGAAGCGGTTTCCTTGGCACATCTTGTCAAAGTAGAGATCGTGTCCCCTTATTCCGGGATTCTCATCAATACGGGCGTGGGTAACCCAACCGTGCCCGTTGGCACGCCCCCTCTATCGAAGGCGAGTCCCAAACGGCCACGGGGAGGGCTCTTGGTATTCAACCTCTTTATAACGAGACCAAGGCATGCTCCTTTCTTTCAATCTCAATCGAATCCGCCCCTCGCCTCGAGTTCCAACACCCAAAGCTCTAGATTCAGGCGCTTCGGACCTTTGACGATGTCCGGCTCCAACCTGCTAGGCCAGTGGATGCCTTCTTCCATCACGGAAGAAGACGTGCTAAAGCTGAGAGACGCTAGGTATCTAACCGGCGAAATTTCGCATAGGCTGCCTGCCCAAGGGCAGGTTATTCCTACTCCCAAGCCTGGTGAGAGCATGGTGTTCGTGTCTCACTTCCTTCGGGGCTTAGGCTTCCCGATGGACCCCTTCGTGAGGGGGCTCATGTTTTATTATGGGCTGGAATTCCACGACTTGGATTCGGAGTCCATCCTCCACATGTCATCGTTTATTGTCGTATGTGAAGCCTTCCTCCGCATTACCCCTCACTTCGGTTGTGGCTCAAGACCTTCAAAGTGGAGCCGAAGATGATCAAGGGGTGGCAGACAGAGTGCGGAGGGGCTATTATAAGCAAAAATGCTGACGCTCCATGGCTCGAGGGCTTTTTTCAAGAGGTGTTCGGTTTATGGCAACAGGAGTGGTTTTACATCACCGTTCCCAGGGTCACCAAATGGGTGGCGCCACCTGCCTTCCGCCTGGGTCCTCCACAGCGGCTGGCGTCATGGGTCAACAAAGGGCTCGACTGGGGGCCGTCCAAGGACGTTCCTCTGCTGCAGGGCCGTACTCGAGACCTCCAAGAGAGAGAGATCGATCTGGTCGTAGTGGCGCAGGTCATGCTGATTCGGCGCCTTCTGCCCTGCAAACGTCGCCCCCACGAGCCGCCTGTGGGAATTTAATCCGGAGGGACCATGAGCTCTCCAACACTTCATGGGCGCGACGCCCGTGGAGATGTATAAACTGTTCTTCGGATCACAAGAGATGTGTCCGGACTTGACCGATGACGCAGGTCTGAGTTGCAATCGCTCGGATACTCAAGTAAGTAGTCCTGTGCCCGGACACACTATCCGTACATTTATCATAAACTTGCCCTTTAAAGAGCTGTCCCTTGAACAGGAGTGGATAGCGAAAGCAAAACTAATAAGGTGTCCGACCCCCCTCCCTGAGACCACGCCGGATCCTGTGTTAACCAAGATGCTGGAGTCTGTGCCTTTGGAAGAGGGCAAAGGGGGGAACAGGGAAACTACCTCCTCCGCGAAGGAGGCTTTCAAGAAAGGGGGGATCGAGAATCCCTCCCTCTAGGGGGAGAAGAGGACTGCTTTTGAAGATCCAGAGGCCAAGGCCTCAAAGCTGGGGAAGAAATCTTCACCAGAGGGTCCTGCGCCAGGAGAAACCCCGGCCGCACTATTTCCCCAAGGGAATCAGCCCTCCAGCGAGCCGTAAGTAGAAGGGGGAGTTCTGTAGTAAGGGACATCCCTGTTTTTATTTCTGAAGATAACCAAAGTTTTACCTTGTAGTTCGGATCTTAGCCCTTCTCAGCAGAGCACATCTTCGCGGGATCTTCGTCCGGAGATGATGGAGAGCGAAACGCCTCCATCTGCCGCACCATCACGCGGGGCGGACAATGCTGAGGTGTCGTCGCGGAGGGTTTCCCCGAGTCCGGCCGGGCCGGGAGGTCCGGCACCAACTGGTGTACGGTCGTAGGAGCTAAAGGATCTGCTCGGGCGAGCGTCTATCTCAGAAGATCACCATGCATTAATGGGTACGGTGATTGAAAGGATTTCATCCGCTAAGAGCGGATTGCATGAAGCCGTCAGAAGTTTACTGATGGAGTTTGAGGTACACGAAAATGATATACCTTCTGACAGTTTTGCATATAGAATGCGCCCTGTATAGATAGTAGCCCCTTAGACTCGGTACGTTGTCGAAAGTGACAGCGCGCCGAGGATCATAATCTCAGTTGTAAGATGTCGCCTGTCCTATATAGGTGGCGGAGCGTCCGGTGGCCAGCCGGACTGATCAATTTGCCGAACTGAAGCGACAACTTGACGTGGCGGATGTGGACATCGCGCTTGTCAATAAGTGGCTTGACGAGTCACAAGGTATGCAACTTCTCCGCGGACACCTGGTAAGGGAGCTTGACGCCCACCTATTACAACATGTATGCTTTATGCAGATGGTACCGCTGCTATGGAGAACCTTCGGGCGGAGCTAGCCCGAGTCAAGGAGCAAGCCAGAAAAAGTGATGCGGCTGCCTTGAGGGCGGCCGAAGAGCTAAAAGCCGAACGGGCTGCTAACTACCAAAGCAGGGAGGAAATGGCTGAGATGGCCGAGAAGTTGAAGAATGCTCCCGACCACTGCGAGTTTCTTTAAAAAGAACGTCGAGCGGGGCAAGAGGACCTGAAGAAGGCCACCGCCAAAGCCAAGGATGCCCGCTCCGCGATGAGAGCTATAAAGGAGGAGCTACGTCAAGCCGGGGATATCGCGGCTGGAAAACCCTTTCTGCTACGGAGGAAATTTATGGATCCTAAGTATGCTCAGTTGGGCCAGCTGTGGGGTGCGGAGGATGCTTATCTAGACTTGGCGGCGAGTGCCGCAGACGCGGTCGCACACTTCCGAGGCCAAAAGGATCACGGAATGGAAGAGCTTTTTTGGTCGCAGTTCCATAGTCCAGAGCGTCCGCTTCCATTGATCGATCGTTTGGCCGAATGGGCTGAGCTGAATAGGTTGTCCGGACTTGCCATGAAGGATGTCGTGATTCATTTGTGGCCGAACAGGCCCGAGCCGAAGAGTTATTTTAGCTTGGTGCAGCAGTTCCTTGGTGCGGTGCCGCATATTGATGCAATGAAGCGGTCAGCATGCATAGAGGGTGCGCGGATGGCTCTTGCCCGTGTCAAAACATACTGGGCAGAGATGAAAGCCACCAACGTTGCATCCCAGGATTCGGATAGAAGCCGAGTACCTGCCGAGCACTATTTTGAGGAAGTCCTGCAGGCGCTCGCTTAATAGAGACGCAGTGCTCGAAGGATATTATGTTCTAATGACATGTATGATTTGTGAAACAATGTTTCCATATAATATAAGGGCTTTTTTATACTTTTGCGTTCAAGTATTGAAATACCTCCTGTGCGGCCGTTAATGTATACGTTTATATAACCTGAAAGATGGCAGTCTTCGGCTTCAGCCCCCACGCACATAGTGCGGGGGTGTTTGCAAAAAAAGTGCATTTTCACACTTAATCCAACATCTTGGTCCTGTGAAGGAGGTGATAGCGTAGCAAACTAGGCAACCGGACTATAATGCTTTATCACTTTCACTTAGCCATAGGAGTTCGATGGTGGGGCTACTATATAGCCCCTAGGGGCACCGCGCTCTCCGAATTCGGGGCGCGTATGTGCCTGACCGGTAAACGGTCCTTCGTTAATGCGGAGGAATTCTAAACATTCCGGTGGGTCATCGAGTGGTTGACCAGTCTCACGCTATATCATGACAGTCAGTTTTCGGCTTTCTCTACTGAGGTGCTCACCAGGCCGAACCGGGGCACAATCGCAGTAGTTCTCCCGGTGCCGCGTTAGCCTATAGAGCGGAACATAAGGCAGCAAAACACAGGAGCCGGGCAAACCCAACATTTGACCAAAGACATGATTCGGAGCTGATGCATATAAGGCCTAACTAGAGACGCCGAACACTCCCTAAGGAATTCAGTCTTTATGAAAAATGGGCAGAACAATGCCCTAAGCCCCTAGTGTCCAGGTACGCGCAAAAATTTCTGACGCGGCCGATGCTAAAACGCTAGCCTCCTCCTTGGTTATAGCAATAAACCGGGGGATGTGTACCAACAAGAGACAGTAAAAAGGTTTACGCAGGGTCTTAATCTGAAAAGAATCCTTGCAACGGGTCCCTGCTGCATGTCTGTGCATGTGTCTCCGTTGTGCCGTATCCTGGACGGGTATAGCACGGCGTTCATCTGTAAAAGAGAGGAACTTAGTTGGAAAAAAAAAGATCATGCGAAAAATGAATTTTAAAATAAACACAGTATGATTCAAAAAATGAATAAAATTGAGCTTTATTGTCTCTTATTGTACATGCGTGGAGCCCCTTGTAAGGGGGTACGTGGCTAGTAAGCCCCTTGTTTATTTATACCAGACTCGCCTAACCGTGTCCGGGGTCAGAATGACCTGTTTGGGTGCTTTGATCAGCAAAGCCGGATTAGTGTGTGGTTGTCAAGGCAGTCTCACGTTCTTCCGTATTCGAGGAACACTCGAAGTTTCCCTTTACTGTGATGATGCCGCGTGGACCAGGCATTTTAAGCGTGAGAGATGCATAATGCGGTATTGCGTTAAAGCGGGCGAAAGCTTCGCGTCCCAATAGTGCTTGATAGCTACTTTTAAATGGGGCGATGTGGAAGACTAACTTTTCGCGACGGAAGTTGTCGGATGAGCCGAACACAACTTCTAGCGGTAGAAAGCCCATACAATGGGCATATGGGCCTAGCATTACTCCTTGAAAGGAAGTGTTGCTATGGTGAATTTTGGTTGGGTCTATCCCCATTCTACGGATTGTGTCCTGATATAGCAAGTTTAGATCACTGCCGCCGTCCATTAGGACTTGTGTAAATTGGAGTCCGTCGATTATAGGATCTAATATCAGGGCAGTCCATCCTGCGTTCTCGATACTTCCGGAGTAATCCTGATGATCAAAGGTGATTGGTTTTGACAACCAATGTCGGGACTTCACTGGGATAGACCATGCGGTGCATATTTCAATGGGCGCCGCTCTATTTTTCCCTGTTGTCACTTGAAGTGAGTTTACTGTTTTGACCTCTTGTGGGAAATTCTTTTGTTTTCCGGTGCTCTGCTTGTGGGGTTCGTCATCGTCCTTACTTGGTGTGTCAAGCCCCTTGTGTTCGGCGTTAAGTCGACCGGATTGCTTGAAGACCCAACAATCTCTGTGGGTATGGTTTGCAGGCTTCCCGGGAGTACTGTGGATTTGGCATATCTTGTCCAAGATTTTGTTTAGGTTGGATAGCTCGTCGCTGTTGTCCTCAAGGGGCAGTTTTTTATTGTTCTGTCGAGAGCTTTTGAATCCGATGTTGACTGTCGTGCTCTTCAGACTGTTTCCCTTGGTCCGAAGCTGGTCCTTGTTGCGTCGTGGTTTCCCATTTCCATCCCTGACCTCGGATGTACTTGGGTCACTGGTGCTGCATCTTGCCAGCCAGCTATCCTCTCCCGCGCAAAAGCGGGTCATGAGGCTTGTTAGTGCGGCCATTGTTCTTGGCTTTTCCTGGCCAAGGTGCCTGGCGAGCCATTCATCCTGGACGTTGTGTTTGAAAGCTGCTAAGGCTTCGGCGTCCGGACAGTCGACTATTTGGTTCTTTTTGGTGAGGAACCTGTTCCAGAATTTGCGGGCTGACTCTCCGGGTTGTTGAGTTATGTGACTTAAATCGTCTCCATCCGGAGGGCGGACATAAGTCCCTTGAAAATTTGCCCGAAAATCATCCTCGAGCTCTTCCCAACTTCCAATGGTATTTTCAGGGAGGCCTTTAAGCCAATGTCGGGCTGGCCGTTTGAGCTTGAGGGGTAAGTATTTTATGGCATGGAGGTCATCTCCTCTGGACATGTGTATGTGGAGGATGTAATCCTCAATCCAGACTCCAGGGTCTGTCGTTCCGTCGTATGCCTCTATGTTTACGGGCTTGAATCCCGCTGGAAATTCATGATCCAGCACCTCATTGGTGAAACATAGGGGGTGTGCGGTGCCCCTGTATTTGGGTGTGCCGTGATGTTCGAATACTCGACGTGTTGCATTGTTTTCTAGAGCTTGCTTTCTTGGCCCATAGATAGACCTGACTGGGCCATCCTTTTGGTGAGGATCCTTATGCGGATCGCGTGCCGACTTGTGTGCGGCGCCGCTTGCCGTTCTATGTTTGCCATGTGGTCGTCTATCCGACCGGGCGGCCTATTTGTTCTTTGATTGTGGGGGCTCTACAGCTTCCTCGTCAAATTCGGGCAGTAGTTTGCGCTTCGGGCAGCTCTTTGTTTGGCGACTATCGCCATATTTGTCTGCGGTGTTGAGTACTTTGCTCCATCTCATTCTGAGTGTGTCTTCCTCTGTTTTGAGCTTCCGCTTCTGCTTCTTCAGACTACATGCAGTGGTGACGAGCCTTTTGTGGAGGTTCTTCTGCTCCAACGATGTGTCCGGCGTGAGATTGTCTGGACTGTTATCTTCGCCGGGGACGGATTGTTTATCCAAGTTATCCTGTTCGGATGGCTGGGTTTGTATGGGTGCTGTCTTTGTCGAGGCGGGATTTTGAGTGGCGCTTACGTCGCCGTTTTGACTGCTTTCGAGGGAATTATCCTTCGTAGTGTACCGTTGTTCCTCGTTATTGCTTCCTTTAGGTGTATCCACCATATATACATCATGAGTTGAGGTGGCCTTCCAGTGCTCTGTAGGCGCTGGTTCTTGGTCGTCTTCGGCATCGTCATCCATACTGTCAATGTCTTCGGAGTCAAAGTCCAGCATGTCGGTTAAATCATCGACAGCGGCTACAAAGTGGCTGGTGGGTGGGCGTTGAATTTCTTCATCATCCGTGTCCCAACCTTTCTGACCATAGTCCGGCCAGGGCTCTCCTGATAAAGAGAGAGACTTTAGCGAGTTCAGGATGTCGCCGAAGGGCAAGTGCTGAAAGATGTCCGCAGCGGTGAACTCCATGATCGGCGCCCAATCGGATTTGATAGGCAGGGGCGCGGGAGGTTCGGAGTCTAGAGAGGAGCCCGGCACCTTGGAGTCACGAGCTTCACAAAGGACATGGTTAAGTATTCGGCTCTATCGCCGTAGAGGTAGCAGCCCCCGAGGCGGTGTCCAGCCACCCGTCCTCGATCGGCACGGTCGGCTCCGAGCTAAGGGTCGGAGCGGACACTTGTGCGGCCTCCAGGGCACTGTCCGACAGCGGAGCTAGATCATGCCCATCGTGACAGTGCGGCGCGCTTGGCTGTGGCTCGAATCCGTCGAAGATCAAGTCTCCGCGGACGTCAGCCGTATAGTTCAAACTTCCAAATCTGACCTGATGGCCAGGGGCGTAGCTTTCAATCTGCTCCAGATGGCCAAGCGAGTTGGCCCACAGTGCAAAGCCGCCGAATACGAAGATCTGTCCGGGGAGAAAAGTCTCACCCTGGACCACATCGTTGTTGATGGTCGAAGGAGCCATCGGGCCTAAAGGTGACGACACAAAGGAACTCTCAATGAAAGCACTAATGTCGGTGTCAAAACCGGCAGATCTCGGGTAGGGGGTCCCGAACTGTGTGTCTAGGCGGATGGTAACAGGAGACAAGGGACACGATGGTTTTACCCAGGTTCGGGCCCTCTCGATGGAGGTAAAACCCTACTCCTGCTTGATTAATATTGATGATATGGGTAGTACAAGAGTAGATCTACCACGAGATCAGAGAGGCTAAACCCTAGAAGCTAGCCTATGGTATGATTGGTCTTCATCCTACAGACTAAAACCCTCCGGTTTATATAGACACCAGAGAGAGCTAGGGTTACACAGAGTCGGTTACAATGGTAGGAGATCTACATATCCGTATCGCCAAGCTTGCCTTCCACGCCAAGGAAAGTCCCATCCGGACACGGGACGAAGTCTTCAATCTTGTATCTTCATAGTCCAGGAGTCCCGCCAAAGATGATAGTTTGGCTATCCGGACACCCCCTAGTCCAAGACTCCCTCAGAGAGGCTGACAGCTGGGTCCACGGCCGCAGCAAGGAAGTGCCTCCTTATTACGCGCAAAATAATTATTCCTCCACCTGACAGCGGGGACCCACCGGACGGGCCACCATATTCCGCGAAAAAAGTTTCCACCCTGACTGCTGGGACCCACCAGCTACACCTTCGCACACAAGGAAGTGCGTCCGGGCAAAAAGAAAATGATTCGCCCCCCTGACGGCTGGGACGCACGAGCTACATCTTCGCACGCAAGGAAGTGCGTTCGGGCAAAAAAAATGATTCGCCCCCCTGACTGCTGGGACCCACTAGCTACATCTTCGCATGCAAAGGAAATGCGTCCGGGCAAAAATAACAATTCGCCCCTCTGAATGCTGGGACCCACCAGCTACATTTTCACACGCAAGGAACTGCCTGACAGTCGGGACCCACCCGGTCGAAGCGTACATAGCGTTGTCATTCTGGTCGCGAACTTGTACATACATATATACTGGTCGATGTTGAGGCGCGCACGTGTCGTAGTAGAGGCGCGTACGTGTCGTAGTAGTGGCGGGCACGTAGCATGTACACGTACATACTGCGGCCAGGGTGCAAGAAAGAAAATATGGCCACGTATGTGTACATACGGGCGGGGTCTCGAACACCTAGTCGCACATAGTACGGCGAGGGCTCGTGTTCATGGGGAGCCAACGGAATGCGTCGTGTTCATAGGGAGGCAATGGAATGCATCGTGTTCATGGGGAGGCAACAGAATGCATCGTGTTTGTAACGCCCCGAGCCCGATGCTCCAGAAGACTTCCAGCTATTCCGAGTTTCGTCGTGTGATTTGTTTTGTTTGTTGCATCATTTGCATTGGATCATGCCATCATATCATTAATTTTTAAAACCTCAACTAAATAAATTGCATAGATCGTTGATCTATTTAAATCAAGGGATATTCACATGGTGATTTCTCTTTATAACATATCCTCCAATATTAGGGAGCTATAATAAAATTATTCCATTTTTTGGAATTAACCATAACCAACTTGCAATTAAATCCCAATGCCTTTGTTATCTCAATTCTTGGTCTCCAACTCTACCCATAAATTCTTTCATCATTTTCCGGAGCTCCACCAAAAATCCGAACATTTTTGGACCTTCCTTTTATCAAGTCATAGTTCAAACCCATTTGAATTAAATTCAAATGAGTTTGAATTTAAATCTTTCGGTCATGCCCACTTCTATTTTCCTGGTTCCAGCTCATTTTTGTGAGCCCGGGAAAATTATCCGCGTGTCCAACTTCTTCCCCTAAACTCTCTTTCTTTTATTTCTTATCTCTATTTTGTCTGTTTTCTTTTGAGAGAAAGAGAGAGAGAGGAGAGCCCAGCCGCCGGCCTCTAAGGCCCAGCCGCCCCCACCAGTCCCTCCTAACCCTAGCCCGAGCGATCCCCATCTCCCCTGATCTCTCCCTCGTCTCCCGTTCGAGCGCCGCCAGGAGAGGAGAGCCCCAGCTCCCCAACTCCTCCCGATCCCCTCATCCTCTCCCTCTCGTCTTCTCCCGAGCTGCCACCCTGTTGTATCGCCGCCCCGCCACCCGCACAGCCGCCACCCCCTCTCTTCTCGAGGCCCGAGCAGGAGCGCTCGGCCTCGTCTTCTCGCGCAGCCAGCCGCCTCGATGTCGGCCTCCTCGAGAACCGGCCGCCCCGCGCCCAACCTCCTCCTCGACGTCGGCCCCGCCACCGAGCACCGCCTCTCTGCGCGGCTCCTTCCCCGCGGCCTCAAGCCCCTCGCCGGAGCTGCACCCAAGCCGCGCCGCCGGCCAAGTCCCTCGACCCACCGACCAGAGCCACGCCCGTCCGCCTCGGAGCCGGCCTCCACCGCCTCCTCCCTCACCTGCCGCGTCCTCCTCCACCTCGCGCGACCTCCTGCCTCGTCCTCGTCCCGCGCCTCTCCACCTCCTCGCGCCGACCGCTCGCCCTCCTACCGTGCCCACCGCCTGCCATGGCCTGCGAGGCCATCAGCTTCGCTGCGGCCCTGTTCGCGTGAAGCCCCTGCTCCACCACCATCAGCGCCCGACGTCTCCGTCCCGTTCCGCGCCTTGCTGCTGCTGTAGGCCATGTGCTCACGGCTACCGCACGGACGCCAAGACCAAGACTGCACTGGACCACGTCGTCTCACCGGATCGTCAAGACCATCTCGGTTTTTGCGAGTACCTCTGCTGCCGTCTCCGAAATCGCCAAGTACCACGACTACCCTCGAGGACATTTGGTTCCGTCAAGTTCGACTACAACATGTGTACAACTACCGTCACCGTGTACCACTACTTCCACTACCGCCAACATGTAAGACTACGAAACGAGAACGACTACTTCCACGACGTCCTTGAACCACTACCGTCGCCCCGAAGATGTTGGATTCGTCAAGTACCTCTCCGAAAACGAACGTGTACCACTACTTCCCCCGACGACCCGTGAACGTCTACTTCCACTACCGTCGTGAGAACGTCTACTTCCTCTTCACCGCATCGAACTCGTTTCGCCCCGAAAATGCACGCTTCGAAGGTATAACAGCCGAGACGACCGCCGAATGCCTGTGTTGAATGAGATGTCCTTGTTTGCACCGTGCCCGTTTGTTTCGTGCATGTCCCTCTTTTGCCATGCCACTGTCACGTGGGAACCCGGTAACCGGGATCACCCCACCATCTCTAGCTTGTTGCGCACATCCGCATGCCTCCTTTTGCACCAATATCTCCATGAGCTACCGGAACTGATATGTTGCCGTGGCATCATTTTCGGATTCGCCGCCGTGGCACCCTTTTTGTTCCACCACGGTGATAAATGCTTCATAACATGCTTATGTCAACTTTTTCATAAAACTTGCATATGTCATCCGCATCATGATAATAACAATTAAAATGTTTAAAATTGTTGTTTGCTTTAATTGCTAAATGACATATGGGGATTTTCCGGAATTGTTGTTTGTTGTTCCGGCCTCGTTTAAACTTGCCTAGATAGATAGCTTAATTGTGCTTCACCCTTTGCCATGTTTAACAACATTTAATATTGATGAGTAGCATAACCGAGAGAGAACTAAATAATTGATGTGGTGTTTTTTCAATATGCAACTCGTTGCATATTGAGCTCCACTTAACTTGTAGTATTGTTTGTTGCACTTTGCCATGCCATGCCTCATTAAACTGGACATGCATCATACTTGATTGTGCTTCATGCCATGTTTATGTGATGATTGTTTACTATGTTGTTTGTTTCTTTCCGGGTTGCTTCTCTCGTTAGCTTCGGTTTCGTTCCGGAGTTGTGAGGATCCATTCGACTTCGTCGGTTTGTCTTCTTCATGGACTCGTTCTTCTTCCTGGCGGGATCTCAGGCAAGATGATCATACCCTCGAAATCACTACTATCTTTGCTATGCTAGTTTGCTCGCTCTTTTGCTATGCCAATGCTACGATGCCTACCATTTGCTTGTTAGCCTCCCAAATTGCCATGTCAAACCTCTAACCCACCATGTCCTAGCAAACCGTTGATTGGCTATGTTACCGCTTTGCTCAGCCCCTCTTATAGCGTTGTTAGTTGCAGGTGAAGATTGAAGTTTGTTCCTTGTTGGAACATGGAGATGTTGTTCCTTGTTGGAACATGTTTACTTGTTGGGATATCACAATATCTCTTATTTAATTAATGCACCTATATACTTGGTAAAGGGTGGAAGGCTCGGCCTTATGCCTGGTGTTTTGTTCCACTCTTGCCGCCCTAGTTTCCGTCATACCGGTGTTATGTTCCCGGATTTTGTGTTCCTTACGCGGTCGGGTGATTTATGGGACCCCCTTGACAGTTCGCTTTGAATAAAACTCCTCCAGCAAGGCCCAACCTTGGTTTTACCATTTGCCTACCTAAGCCTTTTTCCCTTGGGTTCTGCAGACTCAAGGGTCATCTTTATTTTACCCCCCCGTGCCAGTGCTCCTCCGGGTGCTGGTCCAAACCGAGCGATGTCCGGTGCCCCCTGGGCAACCAGGGTCTATGCCAACCCGTCGTCTTGCTCATCCGGTGTGCCCTGAGAACGAGATATGTGCAGCTCCTATCGGGATTTGTTGGCACATCGTGCGGCTTTGCTGGTCTTGTTTTACCATTGTCGAAATGTCTTGTAAACCGGGTTTCCGAGACTGATCGGGTCTTCCTGGGAGAAGGTCTATTCCTTCGTTGATCGCGAGAGCTTGTCATGGGCTAAGTTGGGACACCCCTGCAGGGTATAAACTTTCGAGAGCCGTGCCCGCGGTTATGTGGCAGATGGGAATTTGTTAATGTCCGGTTGTAGACAACTTGACACCAGATCCGAATTAAAACGCATCAACCGCCTGTGTAACCGTGATGGTCTCTTCTCGGCGGAGTCCGGGAAGTGAACATGGTGTTGGAGTTATGTTTGACGTAAGTAGTTTCAGGATCACTTCTTGATCGCTACTAGCTTCACGACCGTGCCTTGCTTCTCTTCTCACTCTCTTTTGTGATTGTAGCCACCATATATGCTAGTCGCTTGCTGCAGCTCCACCTCATTACTCCATCCTTCCTATAAGCTTAAATAGTCTTGATCTCGCGGGTGCGAGATTGCTGAGTCCCCGTGGCTCACAGATACTTCCAAAACCAGTTTGCAGGTGCCTATGTTACCGAGCAGGTGATGCAACCAAGCTCAAGGAGGAGCTCGATGAAGATCTTGCCCTTTGTGTTGTTTCGTTCTAGTTGATCAGTAGTGGAGCCCAGTTGGGGTCGATCGGGGACCTTTGTCGCATTTGGGGTTCTTCTTTTATTTTGGTTCCGTAATCGGACCTTGATTGTATCTGGATGATGTAATGCTTTACTCATGTAATTGTGTGAAGTGGCGATTGTAAGCCAACTATGTATCTCTTCCCTTATGTATTACATGGGTTGTGTGAAGATTACCTCCCTTGCGACATTGCTTTCAATGCGGTTATGCCTCTAAGTCGTGCTTCGACACGTGGGAGATATAGCCGCATCGAGGGCGTTACAAGTTGGTATCAGAGCCTTCCCCGACCTTAGGAGCCCCACTGCTTGATCGTTTTAGCGGCCGAGTTGTGTCTAGAAAAATGTTTTGAGTCATTTAGGATTATATATATCGGAGAGTTAGGAATTCTTTTTACTCCCCAGTCTCTTCATCGCTCTGGTAAGGCATCCTGATGTAGAGTTTTGACTCTTCTCTTCTCAAATTTCACTAAAAAATTTTTAGGATCACGCGGGTATCTTGGAATCGTTCCGATGGTTTTATGATGAGAATATTGTCTTGGTGCCTCCTGTCAGGGGTTTAGTGGAAGTGTCCCGGGGAGTTGAGCTCTGAGGTGTTGTCATCATAATTTTATCGTTACAGTTCTGGAATACCTGAGTTTAGTACGCCGACATCGAAAATCTCTTTTATGCAGTTGTTGGTGAGATAACCCCGATAACCCAGTACTGAGGTGAGTACGGGAGTATTGCCATAACTCGTATAACGGATGCTTTTTGAAGGTTGAGGTAGACGATTTCCGAAGGTTTCTTGGTTATGTGTTGAAGGATGGATACAGCTGGATGTAGGATTTGCTAGTTTTGGGTGAGATATTATGCTTCCCCTGTATCCCCAACACCTGATTGCATAACCGGAAAAATTTCGGGAGTTTCATAGGTGGGAATTCAAGTAGCTCTTAGGATATCTTTCCGACGGATGTATGATATGAAATTGGGGTTCGACGTCTAGTGGTCCGCCTATTCACGGTTGGTTTTACAGTGGTCTCGTTGTGTCTTAAAGAGTCCTTGGCTATGCCGACTCGGGGACGCTTCGTATGTCATGTGCACTGCCTTGTACATGATGGTGTTGTACGATCGAGCCCGTGTAGGCACCACCACGAAAACTTCGGACGAAATCTCTATCATATGTTTGTTCCGGCTTATTCTGCAAGCCAGTCCTTTGTTTTTGTTTTGAGTTGTGGTATTCGAGTTGCTTCAATGTCAAGTGTTGATTCCATACCTTTCCGAAATGGTGTTCTCATACTCCGATGTGAATACCGATCCTTCTCGACAATCAAGATTGTCATGTCAATCCTTTTCAACCGGCGTGTTTCTCTTCAAGTGGATCCGATCACTTCAACCTCAGCAAGACCAATTATCATTTCTTCTCAACGGTGTTTGTTTCATCCGTCTCCAAGTTGCCTTTGTTTTCTCCCGCCCACCCACCCTTTTTCCTCAAGGATTAAGATTTCTTTACCAAGTATCCTTTTATTTTTGTGAAGTTTCTCCATTCTTTTCTGTCAATGTTCTTACCCGGTGGTTCTCAAGAAGATGTTCTACTAGTTCATCATTCCTCATTACTTTCTCTTCTCCGGTGGATTCAAGTCAAGTTTTGTTGATCATACCTTTTTCCTCATTTCAATGTCTTCTCATACCGGTGCACCTCATTATCATTCTACTTCTCGCTATTTGTTATTCCGGAGTACTCAAGATATCTCGAAGATTCGTGTTTCTACTCTGCATTCGTTCAAGCTCTTTCGAGATTGGTATCTCATTCAAGTCATTTAATTCAACCGGTGCAACATCTCTGTTAAATCTTTTCAACGGTGTTCTTTTGAGTGGGCCCTAACCCACAGGTCTTTTCCCAGGATCTTACCTGACTCTTCTATTTTCCCAGAGCTATCCTAAATTCTTCTCCAAGTTTGACGTAAGAATGAGTTATCATCAGTCAAATGCTTTTCTCCAAGATCTTTCAAATTCTTTTCATAGTTGGCTCAACCTCTTCGCTTTTGATTCTTCCGGTGTGCCTCAATAATTCTTGGTGGTGTTTCTCATTGTAATTCTCATCATTTGAAGACCGAAGAAGAGTTTCTCTTTAATCTTGCTCTATTCTCTTCAAGATTCATGGTGCTAGCTTGTTGCCATCCTCTCATAATTGTTTTCGATTGTGAGAATCTTTTTCACCCATTCGGAGCATTTTAGGAGTCCTTTCAGTTCCATTCTTTGAAGCCCATCATCTCAGTATTATTCATTCAAGCTTTCAGCTCTCGTTATCCAAATCATACCGGTGCATCATTCAAGTATTCTCTAATCAGCTCGTGATCTATTCATTCATTTGTATCTAATTACCCTAAAGTATCTTCATTCATTTTGCAATTCTTCCCGGTGATTTGTGCATTTGCTACGTTCAATTTCAATTCTTACGGTGGTTCGTTCAAGAGTTCTCTTTCTTTGTTATCATATCAATTCATTCGTTCTTTCCAAATCCTACCGGTGGTTCGTTGAAGACCTTCTCAAGTTTTGATATATCTCTTTTAATCCTTTCTACGAGAATAAGTAGTATGCCAAATCTGTTGATTGTCATCAATTTAATTGGTGAAGGATAAGCATAACATAATTCTTATTCTTGTTCATCCAAGTGATTAATTCTTTATTCCGGAGGCCCTTAAAATTCTTGGTTTCATTTGTTTCATCTTATGTTTTTCCCGGAGTTCCAAGCTCTAATTATCACGGAGATCCATCTAAATCATTGCAAGGATTCACCTTGTGTTTTCAATTTCTCTTTCGTTTCATTCCTTTTGTTTACCGAAGTTCTTCATGGAGGTTCTACATGATGGTTCATCAAGGATTTAATTCCCTTCTCAAAGTTTTCATCAAGATTCTTTCCTAAGGAGCTCAAGCTTTCTTCATATGGTAATCCGGAGTGCAATTCTTTCTACCATATTTTGGAGGTGGTATTATGTCATTCTTGATAATTTGAGTTCATGTTCCATGATTCACATGTTGTTAAGAATGAGTTATTTTTAAAACCGTCAATCTCTTCACTTGAGTTATCTTGGTATAGATTTCACCTAAAGCCTTCCCTAAGGAATGTTGCTATTTTGGTGCTTATTAATGACCCAAGTTATCTCTTTTCCATCTTGATGGAACAAGCTTTCATCTCTTCATTAATCTCAAGCAAGCAATTGTTTCCGTTAGTGGCCGGTTGTCACCTCATAGTCTTGAGATGTTTTCCATAAGTCCACAACAAGCTTATCCTTTCGTTGTTGATAATCCAACAACTCCATTGTAGCATTTCCTGTAAGCGTGCTCTTTCAAGATCAAGTTTTCCTCCGTTCATTCCATTCCATTCTTTCATTTCTTCCGGAGGCGTTGTGATGTTGTGCTCTTCACCCATCACCTCATTTTGTCAAGGTCATGTTATTTTCTTGCTTATCCATTTAACCAGAGTGTTGTGTTCTCATTCAAGTTCTTTTCATCTTATCAAGTCTTGCATCTCTTTTCAACCAGAGTGCTGTCCGAATTTGTTCTTCCTTGTTCCTTGTTTATCTCATTTCAACCAGAGTGGTTTCAATTCCTTCTTGTCCATTGCAATCGTCATTCTTAGCTTTGCAACCGCCAAGGTTCACATGGTGTTCCTTGTTTCTATTTTCTACTACAGTGCTCTCAATTGTGTTCAACTCCGTTGTGTTCTTTCTTTCAAATTTTCAACCTCTCAAGATTCTTTGGTTTCACTCTTTTGTCGAAGAAGCAACTTAGTTTTACCTCTTCTCTTCCTCTTCCGTTTCTCTCCGGTGCCATCCTAGATCTCGGGACGAGATCCTCTTGTAGTGGTGGAGTGTTGTAACGCCCCGAGCTCGATGCTCCAGAAGACTTCCAGCTATTCCGAGTTTCGTCGTGTGATTTGTTTTGTTTGTTGCATCATTTGCATTGCATCATGCCATCATATCATTAATTTTTAAAACCTCAACTAAATAAATTGCATAAATCGTTGATCTATTTAAATCGAGGGATATTCACATGGTGATTTCTCTTTATAACACATCCTCCAATATTAGGGAGCTATAATAAAATTATTCCATTTTTTGGAATTAACCATAACCCACTTGCAATTAAATCCCAATGCCTTTGTTATCTCAATTCTTGGTCTCCAACTCTACCCATAAATTCTTTCATCATTTTCCGGAGCTCCACCAAAAATCTAAACATTTTTGGACCTTCCTTTTATCAAGTCATAGTTCAAACCCATTTGAATTAAATTCAAATGAGTTTGAATTTAAATCTTTCGGTCATGCCCACTTCTATTTTCCTGGTTCCAGCTCATTTTTGTGAGCCCGGGAAAATTATCGGCGTGTCCAACTTCTTCCCCTAACCTCTCTTTCTTTTATTTCTTATCTCTATTTTGTTTCTTTTCTTTTGAGAGAAAGAGAGAGAGAGAGGAGAGCCCAGCCGCCGGCCTCTAAGGCCCAGCCGCCCCCACCAGTCCCTCCTAACCCTAGCCCGAGCGATCCCCATCTCCCCTGATCTCTCCCTCGTCTCCCGTTCGAGCGCCGCCAGGAGAGGAGAGCCCCAGCGCCCGTCCCCAACTCCTCCCGATCCCCTCATCCTCTCCCTCTCGTCTTCTCCCGAGCTGCCGCCCTATTGCATCGCCGCCCCGCCACCCGCACAGCCGCCACCCCCTCTCTTCCCGAGGCCCGATCAGGAGCGCTCGGTCTCGTCTTCTCGCGCGGCCAGCCGCCTCGACGTCGGCCCCGCCACCGAGCACCGCCTCTTTGCGCGGCTCCTTCCCCGCGGCCTCAAGCCCCTCGCCGGAGCTGCACCCAAGCCGCGCCGCCGGCCAAGTCCCTCCACCCACCAACCAGAGCCGCGCCCGTCCGCCTCGGAGCCGGCCTCCACCGCCTCCTCCCTCACCTGCCGCGTCCTCCTCCACCTCGCGCGACCTCCTGCCTCGTCCTCGTCCCGCGCCTCTCCATCTCCTCGCGCCGACCGCTCGCCCTCCTACCGTGCCCACCGCCTGCCATGGCCTGCGAGGCCATCAGCTTCGCTGCGGCCCTGTTCGCGTGAAGCCCCTGCTCCACCACCATCAGCGCCCGGCATCTCCGTCCCGTTCCGCGCCTTGCTGCTGTTGTAGGCCATGAGCTCACGGCTACCGCACGGACGCCAAGACCAAGACCGCACTGGACCACGTCGTCTCACCGGATCATCAAGACCATCTCGGTTTTTGCGAGTACCTCTGCTGCCGTCTCCGAAATCGCCATGTACCACGACTACCCTCGAGGACATTTGGTTCCGTCAAGTTCGACTACAACGTGTGTACAACTACCGTCGCCGTGTACCACTACTTCCACTACCGCCAACATGTACGACTACGAAACGAGAACGATTACTTCCACGACGTCCGTGAACCACTACCGTCGCCCCGAAGATGTTGGATTCGTCAAGTACCTCTCCGAAAACGAACGTGTACCACTACTTCCCCCGACGACCCGTGAACGTCTACTTCCACTACCGTCGTGAGAACGTCTACTTCCTCTTCACCGCATCGAACTCGTTTCGCCCCGAAAATGCACGCTTCGAAGGTATAACAGCCGAGACGACCGCCGAATGCCTGTGTTGAATGAGATGTCCTTGTTTGCACCGTGCCCGTTTGTTTCGTGCATGTCCCTCTTTTGCCATGCCACTGTCACGTGGGAACCCGGTAACCGGGATCACCCCACCATCTCTAGCTTGTTGCGCACATCCGCACGCCTCCTTTTGCACCGATATCTCCATGAGCTACCGGAACCAATATGTTGTCGTGGCATCATTTTCGGATTCGCCGCCGTGGCACCCTTTTTGTTCCACCACGGTGATAAATGCTTCATAACATGCTTATGTCAACTTTTTCATAAAAATTGCATATGTCATCTGCATCATGATAATAACAATTAAAATGTTTAAAATTGTTGTTTGCTTTAATTGCTAAATGACATATGGGGATTTTCCAGAATTGTTGTTTGTTGTTCCGGCCTCGTTTAAACTTGCCTAGATAGATAGCTTAATTGTGCTTCACCCTTTGCCATGTTTAACAACATTTAATATTGATGAGTAGCATAACCGAGAGAGAACTAAATAATTGATGTGGTGTTTTGTCAATATGCAACTCGTTGCATATTGAGCTCCACTTAACTTGTAGTATTGTTTGTTGCACTTTGCCATGCCATGCCTAATTAAACTGGACATGCATCATACTTGATTGTGCTTCATGCCATGTTTATGTGATGGTTGTTTACTATGTTGTTTGTTTCTTTCCGGGTTGCTTCTCTCGTTAGCTTCGTTTTCGTTCCGGAGTTGTGAGGATCCATTCGACTTCGTCGGTTTGTCTTCTTCATGGACTCGTTCTTCTTCCTTGCGGGATCTCAGGCAAGATGATCATACCCTCGAAATCACTACTATCTTTGCTATGCTAGTTTGCTCGCTCTTTTGCTATGCCAATGCTACGATGCCTACCATTTGCTTGTCAGCCTCCCAAATTGCCATGTCAAACCTCTAACCCACCATATCCTAGCAAACCGTTGATTGGCTATGTTACCGCTTTGCTCAGCCCCTCTTATAGCGTTGTTAGTTGCAGGTGAAGATTGAAGTTTGTTCCTTGTTGGAACATGGAGATGTTGTTCCTTGTTGGAACATGTTTACTTGTTGGGATATCACAATATCTCTTATTTAATTAATGCACCTATATACTTGGTAAAGGGTGGAAGGCTCGGCCTTATGCCTGCTGTTTTGTTCCACTCTTGCCGCCCTAGTTTCCGTCATACCGGTGTTATGTTCCCGGATTTTGCGTTCCTTACGCGGTCGGGTGATTTATGGGACCCCCTTGACAGTTCGCTTTGAATAAAACTCCTCCAGCAAGGCCCAACCTTGGTTTTACCATTTGCCTACCTAAGCCTTTTTCCCTTGG